>NC_090938.1:619945939-620245939 GCF_040938575.1 Ambystoma mexicanum | reverse complement strand
CCCGTGCTTTAAACAAAGAAAATGAAAATCCCTATAAGTTGTATCCCAGGTCAAACTCCAGATAGTTAATTTTGTGCCTACCGAGCCTGAGCTGCGCAGTCAAGGATAGACTGTGCATAAAGATGAATGTTGTAAGTAACAGAAGGTAAGGGAGTGGAGTGGTCAGACTAGCAGGGTAAAACTCAAAGGTCCTTGCACCTTGATGTCAAAAAAGTCATTATTAAGAGTTTGTTCAGATCATCTGATGCAAAAACTCATTTTAATTCACAGTGAGAGAGGGTGGGGCTTTGCTTGGGAGAAGGCTTAGTGTGTGAAATGCGGAGGATGTACAGCGAGACGGCCCAGAGTCCTCGCCTCCCACATGCAGTGACAATCTAACACCCTACAGGTCTGCTATATTGCCATCCTTTGCCTGTTTTCATGAGGATATTGCAACCTTTGTTGCTTGTACAGCGTGTTATGCGACAGTAAGGCCAGCCAATAAGACTGAGGAGCAGGGAGGGAATCTTTTAGGTTGTAAGACAACAGCGTGACCAATTACTGAGAGGGTGTGGCATGGAGGGGTGTGCAACCCTCAGGCGGTCCATCCTCCCGTCTCAGGAACAGCAACCGTTGCATTAACTCACAGACAGAGGCAATGCTCCCCCAGATCCCCCAGAAAGTCTTTCCAAATACAGCAGCATCTTCATAAATTCAAGACACATATTGCTCACATATGAGGGAGGCACACATCATTATTTTCCCATTAGATTGAACATATTACCTCCACAAGTTCACTGCAAGAATATCAGGATATGGGTTGTTTGACCTAAAAATCTTGACCTACTGCCCATTTGACCCAATTTTTTGTGACCTACATTTTTGACCTACTGCGGAGGGAGACCCCATGCCAACTCTCCTAATGTGCAGGGAGACCCCCTCAAACCCCCCCCAACTTCCCCCACCTCAACCTATTCCCTTACCCCACAACTATTTTTTTATTAAAGTGTACCATTTGACCTACCGAGTTGGATCAAAAAGATGGTCAAATGGGAGTAGGTTAAGTTGGCATTAGGTCAACTATGCCAATACCAAAGATCAGCCACCATGGAGCCCCAGACTGCAATAAAGCCTGTGGCAGGCTCTTGTTATTAATGGCACAGGCCACCTCTTGGACGTTTCTAATCCCTCCCTAGCATACAGTAGGAGGCAGGCCTCAAAGCGTGCACCCGCACTAGCTATTGGTAATTGACTCTTGCAGGGTGAGGAATCGTGTTCTGCTGTGTGTATGTGGAGACTTGAGGTGGCAAGTGACTTCATGCCTGGCTAGTAGCTTGGAACTGAAATGTGTACTCCTGGCTGGGGGTGTATTATTCTGCGTATTATAACTCACTTTGCGTGTGCACAACAGGACTTTCCCCACAGGAAAATCGGGAGATATCCAGACCTCCTTTAAAGAGTCATTTGGGCTTGGACTCAGTCAGTCTGAGGTTAGGCTCTACTCGCTTATACGCAGCGCTGGTCCTTGGGCTGGATTTTCCTGGGTCCAGGATCTGGCAAAAAATGTCTCCCCGGATCGAAGTAGAGAGACTTACCCACTAGATCACAGGTATGTCTTCTAATCCCTGTGAATACGTCTGTTAATATTATACGCTGCCAAAAATATTGACTTGCAGCTTTGTACGTTTAAAAGGTGTGCTCCTTTTATAATTTCCTTGCAACATTATAGAAAACACTCCTCTTTCTTGGTCTAGTTTCTACTTGTTAATAATGTATTCATTAATTTCCTCAAATGGAAATGTTCATTTATTGGGGTGGGGGGGGGGTCTCCTGAGTCATACCCTACAACGCTAGACCTCCACCCCATAGCCCTCTCCCAGGTGGGATCCCACAGTTAATAATTTCCATTTCCAGCACCGTTTATAAGTAACCCCCCAACCTGATCAATTAGAATGGAACTGCCCACCACAGATGTTCACATCGGCCAGTTGTTGTGTGTTAAAAACCTTTCCCGTTATTGCATAGGTTCCGTTATTTAGTACAGGTTTTAGTTCCATTGCTGTTGCCGCTTTCGGCCCGTCTCTTTCATTTGCAGACCCCTCCGCCCCCGGTCTATCACCCATGTATCTATGTGCTTAATCCCCGAGCGCACCAATGAATGGGACTGTAAAGGGTTGCCCTGGGAGTGGAGAGAATGGGGTGGGCCTCGAGGGTCTACTTGTCATGCACAGCCTGTCGCCAGGTTATGAACCGCTCAGTGTTGGCGGAGGCCATGTTTCCACCACAGCCACCAGGAGGGAACATAGCGAACGCCATCTTCGAAACGGTGTCCCCGGGATCACCCTTCCATTCACCCAGACAGACAAAAGTAACATTTATCACCCCGCCCGCATTCAACTACTTACGGGCCCCAACATCCTTTAGCATTGGGAGGTCTGGGGAGGGGCTGTTTCCAACGTCTCCTCAGGGCTCCGCACGTGCGCAAATCCAGACGGAGAATCAGATTTCTCTAAATGAAAGTCGCTGTGGCAACGTAGAAGACGGAGGACGTTTATAGCATAAGTGGCCTCTTCCCCGAGAGCGCTGCCACCGCCGCTGTACTGCCGGGAAGTCCATCAGTCCATTTAGGTGACAATCACACAAAGAAGGGGTGGGGACACATGGCACTTAATTCTCCTGGCATTCGTGATTTTTTGGGCCCATTCCTCCTGTATTTACCCAGATCTGTTTGTGGTGATGTTGCCTGCATTTACTCATTTACTGCATTTTTCATTCAACATAAAGTTGCAACTGTTATTTTTCTGCATTTGTTCAAATTAAATAAGCATATATGTTTTTAAAAAACATACACACCAGTCAAACAGCAGACAATTTGAGCTGGGTTCTTGCACATCAAATGTAACCCCATTCTTGACTTGAAAACGTATTGCTACTTCCATCTACGTCAGTGGTTGTAAAGAAAACATGATTTGGACGTTGTATGCATATAAATGTCCAACTCCTTAATAAGCCTGCTGGGGGAGGGCCAACTCAGCAACAAGACACGTCTTGGCAAAAAATATTTAAAAAAAACCCTAAGTGAGTCACCCAAACATTGGATGGTCTGGGCCGCACCATCTGGATACCCCGATACCTGCTCCTACCACCGACGGCTCTGCTTTTTGTCAGAAAGCATTACCAATGAGTGTTGATCCGCCCCCACCAGAGGGAAAATGGTTTAACAATAATCATGGAATGGGAGAAAAATGCAAGTGACACACTGATTCTACCTGCGTCACTCTGACCAAGAACTTACATACTGACAAATTCAGTAATACTGTAGATATCTGTAATCTAGTTTAGGGTGGGAAAATGGGAAAACAGCGCCCTTGTGGGAGACACCTGAGGGAGGGAGGGAGCTCTTGGGTGGTAATTAAAGCCCCTAATCCCATGCCCAGCAATCCCCCCTGAAGCCTCTCACTAGCGTGGGAGCCCACACATTTTGATTTCAAGCACCAACAGAAGTCACGCGCATGTGATGACATCACAGCTCCCTCACACTCTAAAAGTAACTATAAGGTGCTAAGGGCATTGTCTCTGGCCTTGCAAAGAACAAGGGGCGCTCCAACAAAAGGGTTCCAAATGGATAATGTTCACAGTTCCAGGTGGTGACTCCCTTCCCCAGCTTTCTTTCCACACCACAAACAGTTCACAATTCAGAATCTCAAGGGCATGTAGTCCTCGTAATTCCCTTTTCATAGTGGCACAACTTGGGTGCTGGTGCCAAACTTGCAGAACACCTGGTAAACTCTCGTGCCAGGCTTCTTTTACATTCAATATAATTCAGAGTTCTAAGGGCATGGATCTTCTTTAGGATTTTCTTTCTATACCTGGCTTTCCTAGTATACTCTCCTGACAGGCTTTTCTCATGCAGTTCATTTCACACACTTTCAGACTTGACTTTGCCTGGTATACTCTCCTGACAGGGCTTTCGCATGTCTTACAAATCTTTCACAATCGGGTGTGGGTTCCAAGTTTCGTAACCCGTTTCTCATTGCTTCACTCTTCAAATTAGTTTCTCTTTTCCCCAGATATTGGGTCCCTGACCCGTTCTCACATTCATCAGTTTACGCCTTCGCCTAGTGTCTCAAATCCCTGCTGTGTGCTTGCTTCCACTTGCTCAGTGTCTTGCTTTCGTACATGATGATCCGAGTGAAGTGCCCCGGTGTCCCAGCTCCCTGCTACAGGGTCACCGGCTTTGTTCGGTTGCTCCGGAGTTCCTTGTGGTCTTCGCTGCTTCCCCTCTCTGGTCATCATGGGTGGCTGGCGTTTCTCCTGCTTTACGGTTCCTGTGGCATCAGAGGGACTTCTCCTTTTCCCTCGCTCCCAACGCTAACACAGGACTGGTCTCCCAGCAGGATTTCTATGAACGCCGTCTCCTTGAGCCGCTTCCTTCTGGTGACCGTCTGCTTCTTCCAGGCTCCACAATCAGAGTTGGGAGTCTTTCTCGCCATTCTCCAGGTGTAATCCTTTTAAATGTCCCGCTGCTTGTTAGATACCTGAAACCACTAGAGCATGTCTCCAGCTTCTCGCATCAGTGATCTGTATCGGTCCAGTCATCTTCCTCGTCCCAGTACTACCATATACATGGGAATGATAGGCAGTTCTTGACCTGTTTTCCATGTGAAATTGATGCGGCTGGTATTGGTTCTTTTTGGGAATAGTCATTACTACTCCTTGCCACTCCCTCGTCTCAGTTTCAGTTATGATGTTTTTCATGTGGTATTAAGGAATATTGGCTATAGATTTGGCAAGGGATTGAGGGAGATAGTTAAAATATGCCATCAGGGTATGAGGAAGGGAGAGAACATCCCTAAAAAGGAAAAGGGGGATATGTGTTTTTTCTGATGATGCCAGGTTATCCCCTTGAGGATCATATCCCACAATGTGGTCCTCGCTCATATAGCCGCCCCCAGGGTCAGGCTCAGATAGCAGGTGCCATCCCCTGGCCACATAGAGAGAGGCTACCTCTGGGAAAGGAGTGATGACATCATCAGATTCATCACATACCCTTCCCCGAATGCTCTGTCTTCCGAAAGCACCCCGGGCAACCTTTGCCCGAACAGTAAAGCGGCCCAATAGGAAGGGACACTATTAGGGGGAGGCACCCTCTCAGTGCCAATTGGAAGGGCGATGTCAAGTGCTGGCGCCACTGCCCGGTGCTGGAAGTAGAGAGGGCTAGTTTCCTGGGCAGGTATAAAGCGAGGGGACACAATGTGCTCCCCCTCCTTTGTCACCACCCGGGTCCGGTGTGCTGCTCGTGGCAGCACGTTTCATTTTGGGCGTGGGGTGTGTGGGCGTGGTCACTCACCCTACGCTAGATTACCTTATGATGATGTAATTGATGATGTAAGTAGGACGCTGTTTATGTCTTCACAATGATGTGAACCATGGATGATTTAATGCATTAATGCCCCTTTGTCGCATTTTGGGGATGGAAGACTTGAAATAAATGTGGCCTTTGGCATTCCAAAGAAACATGTTGTCTCCCTTATTGGCCCTGCTGACTGTATCACCCACTGTCGAAGGACTCTTTCCCTTGCATTTATCCGGGATTTCCCCCGAAAAAGGAGTTTCCCCCTCACATTTAGTTTCCCAATCGAGGTAGGGCTTTCTGGCACAAATCCCTTTTCTTCCCAAGAATCAATAGGGGAATAGGGAAGGGAGCTGTCATAAGATATGCATTGGTGGAAGTAGAGAGGGATTTCTGCTGGGTGGGTGCGGCGATGGAGATGTGACAAGGTAGTGTGGGGCCCACTTCACAGAGGAGGAGACTTATCTTGAAGACCAACTTAAAAGTTGGTGCAGCTTTGGATTTTAGGGGGTAGATCATTCCAGTGGCGGAAGGATGGAGGAGCGTACAAGGATGAGGAAGGAAGAGGTATCAGGTGGTGTGCAAGTCAGGCGAGGGCAAGAGAAAGTGCAAGTGTTGTTAGAATGAATGGTGGAAGGTGAAGATTAATAAGAGGTCGAAGCAGGCACGCTGGGGACATGGTGGAGGGGATCCAGTATGGATGGATTTAAAAGCCAGAAGCAGAAATGTGAGGAGGAAATGGTGGGTCAGAAGAGGCCCATCATCATGGTGGTGGGGCGGGTGTTCAAGTGGGTGAGAAGCTACAGGGGTTACAGAGTGTGAGTGGGTGAGAAGCTACGCATGTTACAGAGTGCGAGTGGGTGAGAAGCTGCAGGGGTTACAGAGCGTGAGTGGGTGAGAAGCTGCAGGGGTTACAGAGTGTGAGTGGGTGAGAAGCTACAGGGGTTACAGAGTGCGAGTGGGTGAGAAGCTATGTGGGTTACAGATTGTGAGTGGCTGAGAAGCTGCAGGGGTTACAGAGTGTGAGTGGGTGAGAAGCTATAGGGGTTACAGAGTGTGAGTGGGTGAGAAGCTACAGGGGTTACACAGTGCGAGTGGGTGAGAAGCTATGTGGGTTACAGATTGTGAGTGGCTGAGAAGCTGCAGGGGTTACAGAGTGTGAGTGGGTGAGAAGCTATAGGGGTTACAGAGTGTGAGTGGGTGAGAAGCTACAGGGGTTACAGAGTGCGAGTGGGTGAGAAGCTATGTGGGTTACAGATTGTGAGTGGCTGAGAAGCTGCAGGGGTTACAGAGTGTGAGTGGGTGAGAAGCTATAGGGGTTACAGAGTGTGAGTGGGTGAGAAGCTATGCGGGTTACCAGAGTGTGAGTGGGTGAGAAGCAACAGGGGTTGCAGAGTGTGAGTGAGTGAGAAGCTACGTGGGTTACAGAGGGTGAGTTGCAAAGTTAAGCCTTTTCTAAAGAGGGAGGCCGACGCAGAGGCTTGAATAGCTGAGAAACCCGAGTATCAGAGTGGGGAGGAGAGCTTTTGCAGAAAGCTTGGTGAGAAGAGGATGGATCTTCCTGATGCACAGGCTGGGACTACCAGCAGAAGTGATGGGGAGTCGGAGCTTCAGATCAGTCAATGAGGACCCCAAAGACTGCGGGCATTGAGAAGGCAGGTGCTTTAGTCAGGTGAAATGGACAGAGGGTATGGATTATTGGCTCAGGGTGTAGGGCTTCAGTACCAGAGGACGTGAGCAGATGGCACTGACTTGCCATCCAGTGGTGGAGAGTCAAGAGGCCGTGAAGGTCCTAGAGACGAGGTCGGGGCATAAAGCGGCAAAGGCGTAGATGCAATGTCATCAGCAAAGCTGCTTAAGAGGAAATCTGCAGGAATACCGCATGTGGTAAATACCACCAAATTAGAGCAAATACCTCCCAAAAAAGTCTCCTAATGTTTACACCCCACCCCCACAAAAGAGTAGGTCGAACATAAAGTTGGGTCCTTAGCGTGAAGGTGTGTACTTGTGCATTCCACCGAGTTATAGGGAAAATCCTGGCTGGGGGAACCCCAAAGGTGGTAAAAAGATGAGCATCTCAGATGCCCACTTTCCCACCACTTTTCTTAAGCCAATAAACAGAATGGTCAGTACTGACCCTTCTGTGCATTATTTCACATGACGCAGTGCCATTGTGCTCGCTACGGTAGCCAATCCAGTCGCTCTTGGGCATTCATGTGGAAAATGTGCGGGGCTTATATTGAGGCAGGGGGTGAAAGTAAAATAAGGGGAAAATATGAGAGAAGAGCAAAGTGGAAGAGAGAGAGACGCTTGAGAAAGCGAGTCACTTTGAGAGGGAGACAAAGGATGAGTGAGTGGCATGAGGCGATGAAGAAAAGGGAAAAAGGGAAAGAGAAACCGATCATCGCGTCTTCAATGAACCTCTCATTTATTCACTTGTTAAATCCGAGATCAAATTAATGGGCCAGTTTACTCGGCCCTGCGGCACACGGTCTCAAATTGACACCCAGCACGGGGATGCTTTGTGTGCCTTGTGCCAACCAAGCTGCCTGCCAGAGGGCACTGAACAGTGGGAGCGTGGGAAATCGGAAGTGAGATCTACTGGTGCCAACATTCCCATGGCACACCCGATCTTCTGTCACTGTGCCACTACTCCGCCGGCCCAGTAATGGCATAGGGAACAAGGAATATACCCCTGTGAAGGGCTTTGCATACCTCTATCTACACTGTAGACTACCTCCCTTCGGGAAGAGCATGGGTGATTTCAATAACTCCATGCTCAACCCCACTTCTAAGAGAACTGGGATTCTTTAAATACCTATATATTGCACCTCGCTTCATTCACCGCAGAAGGCCTATACATCTATATAGCACAGGGTTGAGGTCATCCAATACCTCCACACTAAACATCCCTTTAGGGAGAGTGGTGCTCTTCAAACACCTCCATACTGTACCTCTCTTTAAGAGGGATTGAAGTTGTCATGCGCCTCATTGAACCTCCCGTCAGGGAGAGTTGTGGTCTTCAAACACCTCCATACTATAGCTCCCTTTATGAGGGTTCAAAGTTGTCATCCACCTCATTGAACCTCCTTTCAAGGATGGTTTTTGTCTCCAAGTATACCCAGATCTTTTTAAGGAGAGCCAGCCTGCCTCTACCGCCTTATTCCACTGCATCATTTTTTCTCTCCAAAGGAAGCAGAAGTCTCTGAAATGGAGATCATTTTTATAATTGCCTGCACACAAAAACATACCCAACAGTCCCTTATCCAGAGAGAGCAAAGTCTTTTCACTAGGTCTTATCTTCGGTCGGGCAGAAGGTCGAAGGTATTCTTGTATCTCAATGCCAAGCAGTAAGGAGTACTGAGGACATCAGTGCATATCATGCACCTCCCTTCAGAGGGAGCTAAAAGGCACTTGTAAGCCATCTTCATATGCCCCTACAGCCCTTCAACTCGAAACGTGAAGTCTACCTCGCAGATCGGGGTTGAAAGGCAGAGATGGAAATGTTCGAGGGACAAAAGAACAAACATCGTTTTCCCAAAATAACCTTTGGTCTTTTCTCCCCTGAACATTTCTGACTTGGCCCCTACCCACACCCCCAAACCCCTACTTACTTTGCTGCCGACTCGCTGTGTCCCTGCAACGCCTGTTCCCTTTCACTTCCGTGATCGGTAACCAGCGCTGCAGGGTCCTTTCCTTTTTATTTTCCCCCAGGACTGGCTGCGGGGGACACCCCCACAGCCCCCACTTACAATATAGTGAGCACGGGTGCGGGAGACACCCCCGCAGCCCCTGCCAACGAATGGGGGATTTGGTCCAACTTTTCGGTCGCTCGGTATTTTCGAACATCGGAAATACAGTAAAATCTCGACATTCAGTCTTTTAATGTCTTGTCTTTTTGGCCGATTCCGTACCTCGCTATACTGCTTCACTGAGAGTATTCTATTTTCAGAACTAATCCATCTGTAAAGGTGCACAGGACTTTTCCACTAATCTGTGGTCCCAACAGATTACACGTTCCTTGCAGTTCTAAATGGTCATACATTCTGATGAACTTCCAGATCAGCACTGAGGAATATCGGTCAGCATTCTATTTCAGGCCTCACAAAATCTTCAAAATCCCACTAGACCTGCAGGGTACACATACTGGACCTAAGAGAAATGCACTCGCCCCATGGTGACGGGGGACAAAATATTTACCAGTGCTTTCTATAAAATGGTACGGTACATGCCGCCATAAGCAGAGTTCATATCTGCCGCAATGCTGCCACCCGAAGGCAAGCCATACGCAGTGAAACGTTTATTTGACATTTACTGCAAAGAAAGCTTGTTTGCACTAAATGTCAAATAAATGTTTTGAGCGTCCCCATTCTCAAAAGTAAGGTTGAGTACCTTGGAAATGGTACTAAGCCTTCATAAAATCTTCTTGTCTATGTGGACGGGATAGAGGGCCCTGTATTTGAAGCTTTGGTTTCATAGTAACCACTTTCCATTTAATCAGACGTGTTACTTATGTGAGGAAGAAAAAACAATGAGGCCTAATTCCCCCAAACTAAAACCATTGTGAGGTTGAGTGTGTGCTTGAACCCCAATATAAAGAAAAATATGATAACAGTGACGTTGTGGGTACAATGTACTGTAAATGTGCATTACAGTATCATTTTCAGGAAGTCATGGAAAATGGCTGGCATAAATGCACTGAGATGAGGAGCAGAGTAGAAACATAATTCTGGGAAGTTAAGTATTTGCTGATGAGGGACAGCAACAGGGTACTATAAAATTGAAGTGTCTCTGCAGCAATAAGCTCATGTATGCAAGACTTTGAATCCCTGGTCGTGTGAATGAGTAAGGGGTTACTGAACACCTTTGCTTAACACTGGATACATAAAAGTAGCCAATACAAAGCTATGGGGATAAAATAAAATTCAAGAGATGCGTAATACTGCAAGGAAATAAAATGTTGTATTTGTCATTTAAGCACTAGAGTCCAGTGGTGCTAGCTGTACTAGAGTTATGGGCTCTGTACCCCAACTTATGGGGTTGATCCAAAGGAGAGGATGCAGAAAGAGGGAGCAGTGCCCACAACCCCCATTATTTTTCAGCGGCACAAGGGATTAAAGCTATCCGTACCCAACAATGGAGCCTGTTGTACAGACTTCTCCAATGGATGTCCTGTATGCCCAGTTTGGAAGGTGAAACAGAAAAATGGAGGGTGGAAGGAAAAACTCTGGCAGCTGGTGGGCCAGAGAATAGAGTCCCTTTTTTATGCTCATTAGGGCTCCTGATATTTGAGGAGACATAGGGAGAAGAGGACAGCAGCAGTGCGAGCAAACATGGTGGAAGAGAAGTGCAAGAACCGAAGGGTGGCGAGAGGCATTCAGGGTGGTGTCAAAGATCCAGTTTGTCATTAGGATCGATGGCCTTACAAGTCATTGCTCCTAGGATGCCCTGGATCCTGATTGGTTGTCGGCACCTCAGGACGTCACTCCAGAAGCCATTTTGAATTAGTCTTTAAATTGTAAACAGTGTCCATATTTCAAGAGTCCCCCTCAGCAAATCACGAGCCCATCAAGTAAGCACTCACTATTCACTTGCATCCTAATTTATCACACAGACCGACAGAAAACAAAGTTTGGCCCGCCATTGTCACCCTATCTCTTCACCTACAGCTCCCCGTTTGTGGTCCAATGGCCGCCAGTAAGAAGGATGATGCACAAAAGAGCATTGGGCTAATGTCGACGCGCAGGAGCTCGCCGTACTTCTCCCTGGTGGGAGGACGTACTGTGAGGAGGGCAGGCACAGGGAACGAAATTGATTGTCTAGGGCGACAGATGGGGCGAGGGCTGGGGTGCACAGCAGTATCTGGGTGCGGGGGTCTCCCTTAAAGTTCCAGGGACACCACGGAAACCAGCCAATCACATTGGACAACAAATAAAAACCCTGCAGTCGAACTCCATCCAAGCCTACGGTACGTATAACTTACACCAAGTCTGTGGACACAGGGCAGAGGCACGGCCACCCATCCATGCACCCTAGAATGCAGCTGTGGCTATGCTATTCCCGTCTAGCAGCACACATAGCCATCCACACTGAAACCCCTGACGTACCTCAACACCTCTGCCATTAGTATGCAGCGATAACCAATGAAAACAAGTCGTTCTAGCTGGGCACACATAGCATCTTCAGCACTAGAACCACCAACAGCACCCACCCACGTGTCTGACCTCTGAGCTGCTTACTGGAACCTAGCCAGCCCACCTAAGTCCTATCTGGCAAAAATGCACACAAGCATCTTTTAATTTAAACTCTTAGAAACTCTTGGACATAGACCGCGGTCACCAAGGGCATTCCAACCACAAAGCGCTTTGAGGCCATACAAATGGCGTAAGGGCGCTATATAAATGACGAATACAATACAATAAAAAGTGGCAAGGGGGGAGGGCAGAGAACGACCTTGCGAGGGGCAGCTTTCAGCACGTTGCCCCTCACAATGCCGCTTTTACGTGAGAGATTATCGGACCTAGAACCCAACTCCCACCCCAGGAACAAATGGGTGAGAATCTACATTCTTAAAACTGAAATAAGTATTTCCCCAGTTCTGGATCTCCTAAATCACCTCCCTCAAGGCTGTGTTTCTATTCCCTCCTTTCGTCTCGACTCTCCGCATTTTCAACTCCACAGACCCAGGGGTGGGGACCCATCATGCTGCTGTAACATGTACGCCAGAGCAGCTGCACCGCCGGGAGAACACTATGGTGGGAACTGCAGCAGGTTAATGGTCCATTGCAGTCAGTGAACATGTAGTCCCGGATCCCTGGGAAGCACTGCTTGCAGTTGGTGAAATGCTGCCCACACAGTGCATTGCAGTATGCTCGCCGTGGTAAGATGGAAGCCTAAACTCTCTTAAAAGCAAGGCATTCTGGGATATGATGGAACTTGGCTTAAATGAAAGCTGCACTTGTAGGGTAATTCTTTACCAAGTACAGGTGTTTGCACTCAAAAGTAGCAGCCTGTCTTCAAATCTTTGGTGGCCTGGCAGCAACTTGCTGGGGCAATGCGTTGCCCCTCCAAAACCCTAGCAGGTTATATTCCCCTCGATCCTGCAAAACAATAGAGTTTACCATAAACTCCAGCAGCCAGAGTCACCCAGTAGGGGTGATGGGGACAAACAGGGGGCGGGGGGACACTTGCACGATCTGTATACCGCCCTGCCTGAAGATCGTCTGTCTGTTCCCCCTTGTCTTCACCCCTTAATGTGCACTTGAAAAAAACGTAGAATCGCTGTCAGGTCTATTTGCTGTATCCAAACTGTTAAATGTATCATCTTCACTTACTCTGTCTGTGCAGACCATTATCGTCTCAGAATTTCAGGGGCCCTGAGCGACTGTTTTTCTCGTGTTCCCACCCTCCTTGAGGACTTTGAAACACTGCCTGTGTATAGGCGCTTTATAAATAAACATTACCATACCATACCAGGACTAATGGCTAGCAAGGGGTACGGCTGGCGCCCGTGCCAGGTGGCATGATGTTAAGATGGGAACCAGGCTTACAGTGAGAGACTAGACTGCGAGAGTGCTGAGTAAGTCTAAGTGTAAAGCTGGAGACCGGCTCAAACTCCAGGGGTGTGGCATGTAAACAGGCAACATGATAAGGTCATTCGGGAAGTGGGGGGGAGGGGCAGGGGCTGCTCTAACGACCTCCGAAAAAGAAATGAAACAAACATACTTTTGAAGGAAGTAAACACTGGGTGTGTGGGACCCACAATGCTAGAAAACGGTTTAAAAAAATAGAGATAACTGGAAACAAGCAAAATATTACATTTAAAAAAATATACGAAATTGCAGCCGGGTAAAAACAATTCTGAAGGATCACAAAATAAATATTCAAAAATGAAGAAAAAAGCCAAATCTTTTTGGATATTTTTTTTTTAACGAAAACAATTAAACCGGCCGTCTTTGGTTTCCGGCTTTCATCCAGGTCAGCGCTTCACATCCCCGGCGGAGTTTTTGCACGGCACTGTGAATAGCAAGCTATGCAGTGCGAATAGTGTGGCGGGCCCCTTGATGTGTAGATCAGGATGCGGCATGGCTGTCCCAACAGTGGCTCTCCTCTACCCCCCCCCCGTCCCCCCACAATGCTGCGCTGGGTAACATTGCACGCCTGAGATCTGACTGCAGACAGGTTCCATAGCCTCATAATGAGCACTTCTTTCAATATCCCTCCGCAGCACTTGCTTCTCGGGAGCTTAATAGATCACCCCTGATGTTACCCTGAGTTTAGGAGTGAAGACGTCTCCCGCTCTTAAGCCCCCAACCCCCTTTCAATGGATTACTGCTAGAAATCCCATCAAGGCTTTCCGGGATTACCTCCCCAACTGGGCAATACATCTCCTGCCAGCAAGACAAAAGGGGCCCCTCTTTACCCCTCCCCAAAAGGAGCCATAACGAAAACAGCATTGTTGTAAACACAGCATGGTCCCCGCCAAAAACAACAATGAAAAACAACTCTCTGCCACAAGAATAACCATCGAAGCTACAAGCCAAATAACTCGGGGGGGGGGGGGGGCAGAGCAAAAAAACCCAAAACCAAATATATCTCAGTAGTACTAAACAACTCAAAAAAGGAAACTGAAAAACAGGCACTTCCAAACCAACAACAAAACAGACCCCAATCCCTGAAAGACTAATTTAAAGCAACACAAACCCAAACATAACAAGTAACACTAACCAACCGCCCCCCACCCCACCCAAAAAGCACACTGAAAGACGGGCACTTCCAAACCAACAACAAAACAGTCCCCAAACCTACAAAGACTAACTCAGAGCAACACAAACAAAGCACACTGAAAGACAGGCACTTGCAAACCAACAACAAAAGAGACCCCAAACCTACAAAGTCTAACTCAGAGCAACACAAACAAAGCACACTGAAAGACAGGCACTTCCAAACCAACAACAAAAGAGACCCCAAACCTACAAAGACTAACTCAGAGCAACACAAACGAAGTACACTGAAAGACAGGCACTTCCAATCCAACAACAAAACAGACTCCAAACCTACAAAGACTAACTCAGAGCAACACAAACAAAGCACACTGAAAGACAGGCACTTCCAAACCAACAACAAAACAGACCCCAAACCTACAAAGACAGAACGCTGTCTTACAGAAACATCCACGTGCCAAGCAATGCAACCAAAGCTACACATAAAAGAGCTCCGAACCCAAACAATACAAGAAGGACTTAGTGCATCACAGAGATCCAAACCCAAGAGCCAAACAGAATGCAAAACTGAAAAGCCAAAAAGCAACAACCAAACCGAATTCTGTACCACCATAACTCCCAATGTTCTCCCCACAATCAGCAATGCCAATAGAGCGCAATAAAACACAGACCATCTACAAACCCAACAATGGAAAAAAACTCAATTGCTCAGAAACAGTCAGTACTGGTACAATCAAACAGAACGTAGTGTAACGGCAACATCCACAAAAACAACAAGGCACAAATAATAGTATTACACAAAGAGACCCCTGTCCTGCATGTGACATGAGCACCCCCATCAACCCAGTTTCAAACAGTCTGGTATAGCATCATGCCAGCACCCGGGGTGCAGAGATGGCACGGGCAGCAGGTAGTCTTGTGTCCCTAGCACCCAGTCCACAAACAGAAAAGGCAAAGCAACCAATTACTGATGACCAATCAGAAAAGAAACAGTATGCCCCAATTGAGATTTTAAAAAGAAACGCTGGCACAGCAATGCCCCTTTCAGGTGATAGATGCCACGAGTGTACAATGGGCAGACCCATAACAAACTGCCGTCTTCTTAGTGGCCAGTCATGGCACACACACAGACAACTTGTACCCCTTGCAATGGGGTCTGTATCTGTACCCATACAGCCCCTATCCCTTTTTCTTCCTGCACTTATCAGACCTACCCTGTCTGCTGCCTTTAACCTAGCACTTGCAAATTGCTGGCTGCACTAAAACTGTTTGTTGCCTTTAATATTTATTTATTGTTATTTATCTGTTTCTCCTCTGCTTTGCATTTTCCACTTCTCCCCCTTCCATGCACTTTTTCCCTCCCCCTCTCCCATGCACTTGCGCGTTCTCAATGTCACTGGGCCTAGTAAGATCGCTGTTTTGTTCTCCCCTGCTCCCCTCCCTTGCCTTGTCGCGCTCTGAAACACTTGTGTACGAGCGCGATAGAAATAAAATATCATATCATATCATAACTTGCAAGCAATGCTGAACTCCCACCCCCTTTTCAGTATAACAAGCACAAACACACTATGGCGAATCCTGTGACAGCCATTCTTAAAAGTGTATGCCACTCGCGGGTTTTAATTTCAAAGGGCTTTGTTTTCAATTTAAAAAACACTGGGCGTACCAACCTTGTGTAGAAAAAAAGAAGTTACCGCCAGAAGTTTATGTTGCACCACTTTCAGTTCTAAAAGTGTTACCTGTGGCTGTGGAAGTCTGCATGATTCAGGTTGTGTTACTTTTTATTGGGCCCAAGGGATAAAGAGGCCATCTATGGCTGAAAGCAATTGGCAGATATTTGAATTTGTGGATGCTCTGTACTCTTGCTGTGACGTCATGGCAGTTGCTACGGCGTCCCAGCAGAGGGATACATTATTTTCTATGCTAGGTCAGATAGCACAGCGAGTAGAGCGTTCGCTTTGACATCCATGCAGAGCCTGCCGGCACAGGTTTGAATCCCGGCAGGGCCAGACTCAGCCTTTCATCCTTCTGAGGTTGATAAATGAGCACCACACACCATGAGTAGTAACAATTAGCAGCGCTCAGATTCCTGAGGGTTCGTAGCGCTATATAAATGCAAATTATTATTATTATAATTTTTAGGTACTTTTGGGGTTTCTGTGTGATGAGGGGAGAGGGAACTTGGTATTCCTTATGATGCACATGTCACCTGGTGTCCCCACACTACATCAGTGCAATGCTGCTCCATAAGGGACAGCGAAGGTTTGGAAAACAGGGGCAAAGAGGGGGGGGGGTGTCTTACATTAGAGATGGGTAGCTTTCAACGACTGTGTGCATCAAATCTCGGAATTCTGTGTGACATCTTAGGCACCTCGAGCTTCGCCCTCACAGTTAATTAGATTTCCCTCTGAACCCTTTGGAGGAATATATCCCCGTAAAATTCTATATATAGTGCAGTGCCTTTAACAAGGCATGTGTAAGCAGTGCCTTAAAAACTTACAATCAAAGAAGTGCAATAAATTGCGACAGCTCATGTATTTGGCCACCAGTGTTGTTTTTTTTTATTTTTTATACACAAGGCAAGCTTAGCTATCCTCGGGAGGATAGCTTAGGGGCAACGTGCTCACCTTGGAAGCAAGACGACTACGAGTAAGACAGGTTCGATCCCCGGGTCCACGCTTAGAAACCTCTGGGTATTAGGCGCGTTATAAATAACCTATCATATCATAAGAAGTAGGATCTTTGTCAAAGTTCTGCCGCACACCGTAAACACACCAAACAGCAACAACCAGATGCGTCATTAGGGTGAACATGGGGTGGGGGGGTATAGCCCTGGGGCTTTTAGTTGTAGCCCTGGATGCTCGGGGGCTAGAGTCCCAACATTAGCATAGCTCCAGATCTTTTCCACGCCCAGCAACACCCCCGGCGACAACACAAACTGCCCCAGAAACCCGCCATGCAGGGTAGGGCCCGGCCTATAGGGCAATGCCAAACCAAAAACCCAATACGCTAGTGCGGGCAAGTTTTTTAGGCCAATGTGGGCCCGTTTGATAAGTTACTTCACTCTGCGGCTAGTAGTCTTGACCAGTGCTACTGCATAAATATTCTTTAAAATGCACAATTTGCATCGCATTTTATTAACCATCTCCCCCTTGGGTACTAGTCAAACAGTCTCTCACATGAATGCGCATTTGGAACGGTGGCCGCTTTTTCATTGGTGCCCGAGGCAATGTTATGCCCCAGACAGACCCTGCAGCCATGCCCCAGTCCGACCCTGCAGCCATGCCCAGGGTCCTCTCACCAGTCCGCCGGGGGTACGAGTAAACAGCAAAGGCCCCGCTCTGCTCACCCAGCAGCTGCGAGGCGGCCGTCCACATCCAGATGTGCGAGCTGTGGAGGACCCCGGGGCTCTTTCGACAGCACAAAGCACTGACATCCCAGCCCCAGACAATGTTCCCCAAAATCATTCGGGCACACTCCATGGGATGCGGGTAAAAAAATTACCTGTTACAACTCTCCCTCTTCTCTCAAAAAAAAAGCACGCCTCTCCCATCGTATGCGCCCCCTCCTCGCCCCCAAGCTTCAAATAACAGACTTAAGAGGACAAAGAACCGGGGGGCGGAGGACAGCTGTGTGCTTCAGAAAGGCGGAAAATACAGACAGGCCTGCTCCAAAGGGGACTGCACCCCTGAAGCAGACCCCCCCCCTGTGCAGAAGAGGGGTGTTTAATAACGGAGAAATCCCGCACACATCGGAACATATAAGGTTAGAAGAGCCACGAGTTTTTTTTCAAACCCACCACAACGTTCTTGGTTATATATATATATATATATATATATAGATACATATATACAGAGAGAGAGAGAGAGAGAGATAGAGAGGGGGGAGAAAGAAGAAGGAGAGAAGGAGAGAGAGAGAGAGAGAGAGACACTCACGTTAACCGTAATTCTGCTCTAGTCAATGTAGCTGATTATTTTTCTGTTGAGTTCATTTGTTTTTTCTTTTACAAACACACACATCTGTTGACTATACATTTTGACGCGTACACGAACACCATTTAAATTGCAGTAAAGTTAATGCGGAGCCTCGAGAGGACAATGGCCCAGTGTGCGGTGTGACGGGAGACCTGGCACCACGGCCCCGATACGAGGAGAATGACCCCCCACTGAAGGCAGGCGGCCGAAAAATAAAGATTCGCGAACCCGGTACGGGCAACGCGGGTTATTATTTCAAAATTCAGTGCGAATAGTGTTTTGCGCGCAGACTGGATCGATGCGATTCTAACCTCTGGACCCGAGCCACCTCCTCCATGCCCATTGCCTGCCCCTTATGCATACCCGCTGATGGACCAGTCATAATGTAATTACATTCAGCGCTTTTTAAGAAGCCGGCTTCTGAAAACAGTACAAACCAACTAGCGATCGCAGTGGAGCGCGTAACCGACCGTGCTATCTTTCCCATTCATAAGCTCGGTCTACAAATACATAAAGCAGCGCACCACCCAGAAAACTAACGTACTCGTGTTTCTTTTCTGCACCCCCTCAATTTGGAATCAATGAGCCGCCCCCACACACTATTCAAATGTAGTGCCATACAACACTAGACCCATTGTAGGCTAATAAACCGTATATTGCACCTCTCAGACTATTGTAAACCTACAAGGGAGCCAAATAGCGCACGCTCACCTGTAATGCATGGCACAAGGTGGTCGGCTGGGGGCCGTGCGGTGGTGCCGGACGAGAGCCCCCTAGCCCGGGCACCTGTCCCCCCCCAAGCCGCCGATACCCGGCCACTGCAGCAGCGGTGGCAGCGCTGAGCTCGGACTCCTCAAAGTGCTTCCACGGGCACCATGTGACGGAGGAGGTGGGAGGGGCCAAGCGGGGTTCCCGAGCAACCGCTCAGGGGGGTGGGGTCTTGCTATCCTACAGCAGCCCGGCTCTGACGTCATAACTCGGAGGGAGCACCACTCACTGCCCAGGACACGGTGCTTCAGCTCCGCCTGCACAGCGCTGCCCCATCAAGATTCACAGAAAAAGTCCCCATGGCAGCTTCCCTGCCACACCTCACAGAGAACTAACTCCATTAGCAGTGCTGGCAATCATCCCTGCCCCCCCCCCACCTACCAGGAGCGGTACTATCCCATCACAGGTCGCAAGAAGGTCCGCGTAGGTCATAGAGCCTCATCACGCACAAGTGAGCTATCTTGCCTCGGAGAGCTCCAACTTTCTCTAATTAATTCCGTAATATACCTCAAAGGGCTCATAAAGCATCCAGGACTATCATCCATTACAGAGAACTAGCATTCGAACACCGTAGGCAGCCCAAAAGCACCATTTAGCGCCATCATACATCCCAGAGCACCAAATGCACCATGTAGCGCTACCAAGCCTCACAGAGCACCAAATACACCACACACAACCGTCATCCTCCCTCGGCACCAAATGCACCATATAGCGCGATCAAGGCTCACAGAGCACCAAATGCACCATATAGAGCCATTTATCTCACCGAGCACCAAATGCACCATATAGCGCGACCAAGCCGCACAGAGCACCAAATGCACCATACAGAGTCATCATACCCCCCAGAGCACCAAATGCACCACACAGGGCCATCATACCTCCCACAGCACAAAATGCACCATATAGCGTGACCAAGCCTCACAGAGCACCAAATGCACCATACAGAGTCATCATACCTCCCAGAGCACCAAATGCACCATGTAGCGCTACCAAGCCACAGAGAGCACCAAATGCACCATAAAGAGCAATCATACCTCCCAGAGCACCAAATGCACCATGCAGAGCCATCATACCTCCCAGAGCACCAAATGCACCATATAGAGCCATCATACCGCACAGAGCATCACATGCAACATTTGGAGCTATCATACCCCCCCCAGAGCACCAAATGCACCATATAGCGCTATCAAGGTTCACGAGCACCAAATGCACCATATAGCACTACCAAGCCTCACAGAACAACACGTGTACCATATAGTGCTACCAAGCCTCACCGAGCACTAAATGCACCACAGAGTGGTCATATCTCACAGAGCATAACATGCACCATACAGAACTATCAAACCACAGAGTGCACCAAATGCACCATATAGAGTGGACATACCTCAGAGAGCACGTGCAGATACCAGAGAACTCATTGGCCCCCACAGAATGCTGCTACACCTCACAGAGCACCAAATGCACCTACCAGAGATTTAATTCACCACAGAGCACCAAATGCACCTCCCAGAGATTTCATACATCACAGAGCACCAAATGCACCATTTGGAGCCATCATACCTCAGAGATCTCCAAATGCACCATATAGAGTGGTCATACCGCACAGAGCAACAAATGCCCACCATAGAGGGGCCAAACCTCACAGAACACCAAATGCACCATAGAGAGCCATCATACCCCACAGAGCATCTCATGCACCATTTAGAGCTATCATAACTCACAGAGCACCACGTGCACCATATAGAGTGATCATACCGCATAGAGCACCAAATGCACCTCAGAAAGCCATCATACCTCAGAGAGCATCACATGCACCATTTAGAGCCATTAAACGTTACAGAGCACCAAATGCACCATAGAGAGCTATCATACCCCACAGAGCACCAAATGGACAAATGGACCATATGTAGCCATTATACGTTACAGAGCACTGCATGCACCATATAGAGTGGCCATACCTCACAGAGCAACAAATGCACCAAAGCTGAGGAGTGTGTTGCAGGCAGCTGCCTTGTCCCTTGTTGTAGGTTCAGAGATCTTATGGCACTTCCTATCTAGGAAGCTTGCTGCAGAGCCCATCAGGGCATGCTGTGTGCTGGTTGGGTACTGTTTCTGGAGCGGCCGGAGGGTCCTCTGAGGTCTTTATCTCCCTCTGTTCCCTGGGAGATGTTTAGGGGAGGGATCTTGCTTGATATGATATGATATGATGAGTCATTTCTAACACGCCTATACACAAGTGTTTCAAGGCGCGATGAGGCAATGGAGGGTGAACAGAGGGAGACAGCGACAACGATCCTACTAGGCCAGGTGTCATTCAGATAGTGCAAGTGCATGGGAAGGGGAAGGGAAAAGTGCGGGGGGGGGGGTAAGGAAGGGGACAGTGCAGTCAATGGGATAATAAATAACAATAGGTAAAGTGCGGCCAGCTGGTAGCAAGTGCAATGGTAAGTGCAGACAAACAGGTATCAAGTGCTGGTAGTGGGACTGTAGGGGTACAGAAAACAGTCCCCAAGTGTCGGTGTTGCCAGGAGGCGGTGCAGGTGTGCGACTGGCTGGGGAGGGGACCTGGGCCCGAGGTCAGAGGGCGGCCAGGTAACCAGTGCAGATTCAGTTTCAGGCAGGAAATTCAGCAGGGGAGATGAGGAGAGAAAGCAGAAGCAAAGAGAAATGTTTTGAGGTGCTTCCGGAACCGGAGATGGTTCTCCTCAATTTTCAGGGAGGCCGTTCCAGAAAGAGGCCCCAGCCGAAGAAAGAGATCTACCACCAACTCGTTGCTTGGAGAAAGGACTGACCCTGACGGAGTTGGAGGCGGATGAGCGAAGAGTACGAGAATGAAGATATTTAGGAAGAGGGAGTTGGAGGTATTGAGGCACCAGGCCTCAGAAGGCCTTGTGGACAATGCAGAGGGTTTTGAACTTAATCCTCGCAGCCACTGGGAAACAGTGCAGAGATTTCAGTCCTGGAGGGGTACGTTCCCTGGGCTTGAGGCTAAGCACAAGTCTCGCAGTCCTGTTTTGGATGACTTGCAGAGGGCGGAGAGTAGAAGCAGGCAGATTTAGAAAGAGTCTGTTGCAATAGTCCAGCCTAGAGAGAACCAGAGCTCTGGAGACAGTGAGCTTCTGGGGGAAGGAGAGGAAAGGAAGAATACCTCTGAGGAGGTGCAGCTGGTAGTGTGACTTCCTAGAGACGTCACAGATGTGAGGAGAGAAGGAGAATGTGGAGTCGAAGATGACCCTGAGGTTTAATAGTCCAGCCTAGAGAGAACCAGAGCTCTGGAGACAGTGAGCTTCTGGGGGAAGGAGAGGAAAGGAAGAATACCTCTGAGGAGGTGCAGCTGGTAGTGTGACTTCCTAGAGACGTCACAGATGTGAGGAGAGAAGGAGAGTGTGGAGTCGAAGATGACCCTGAGGTTTTTTGCCTCAATGGTGGGAGCAGGAGGAGGGCCAAAAGAGGCTGGCCAGAGAGTCACAGGAGAGGAGGGAGTGGGTGTGCCGATGAGGAGAATCTAAGTCTTACTGGCATTAAGGCAGAGATAATTGGCGGCGCAACACTCCTGGATGGCGACAGACAGTCAGAGATGAGAGAGGGCAAAAAAGTGGCTGAAGGTAGCCTGAAAATGAGCTGAGTGTCATCTGCATAGCACTGGAAGTTGGGGCAGAGCGCAGGAATGCTGTGGTCAAGGAGTGCCAGGTATTGGTTGAACAGCCAGGGAGAGAGGTTAGCCCCCTGGGGAACACCACAGGTAGAGATGGAGATAGAGGAGAGGAAGGACCCAATTTGAACCGGGGAGAGTCGCTCAGAGAGGAAGGAAGTCAGCCACGCCAGGGCCAGACCGGTGATACCCAGGTTATCACAGAGATGGTTGAGCAGAATGGCATGGTTGACCGTGTCAAAGGCAGAGGAGAAATCAAGATGAAGACACAGGGGGTGTTGGAATCAAGGTTGGAGAGAAGGTCTTCACGGATGTTCAAGAGAGCAGTTTCCATTCTTCTGGCAGCTCTGATGCCAGACTAATGATTGTGGAGACAACCAACAGATTCAGTGTGAAGATTGAGCTTGGAGATGACTAGCTTTTCCAGGAATTTGTCCAGGAAGAGAGTGATGGAGATTGGGCGGTAGTTAGCCGGCCAGGACGGGTTGGCAGAGGGTTTCTTAAGAAGAGGGTCACAAGGAAGTGCTTCAAGGAGGAGGGGAAGACTCCAGTGGCAAAGGAGTGGTTGCAGAAGTCAGCCATAGCAGGAGCCAGGTAGTCAATCTGGACCTTGATAGTTGTGGAGGAAAAGGGATGAACCTGTTTTGACAAGACTTTCATATATCAAACTTGTCTAGAAACCTTGCTTCCCTCCTTGGAGGTCCTGGCCTTCCATCACTGGAAAGAGCTGTAAGGCAGACTATACATTTGGACAGGGTCCAATGATGAGTTCTTCTTGCTACTCCTTGCAAAGTCTTCAGGTGACCTGCCAAAAGATGGGCTCAGCCCTCTTTTAAAGCCAAGTGGGCAACAGTGATTGGTGTAGGCTAAGCCTACCTTAATTAACCAATCCTGGGGTCCCTACCAACAATCTGCTTTATGCATGAGGTCATAAGCAGAGTGCTTTGCAACCAGAAAGGTCAAGAGGTGAAAACGTGCAATACTAAGTCCCACCCATCTTCCTGCCTCTTGTTGATCAAAGAGCCTCTGTGGTTAATGGATCTCTCTGTGATTCCTGATTAAAGTGTCAGGTCTCCCTTGAAGTTGTGTCAAGACCAGACTCTCTGGCTCCTGCAAACCACAATCTTGTACCTTTGGAATGGGGTAGCCTACTGTAAACACGCAGTCCCCGACATGACAGCTCACTGTCATTGATACTGAGGGTCGAAGCTGGCTTCAGGTTGACACAGTTACATATGAAAGGTTGACAGAGTGTACTGCTTGCTGTCACATTTCACTAAATATGACAGGGCGGACTGTGCCTGTAGGCTGTATCCACCCAGAGTACACAGGTCTATGTGTCTGTCATGGTAAGAGCAGAGGAAAACGTGTGTGAGTAAGCCCCACACCTTTTCCTGAGGTTGGTCTACCATCATTCCATTTAATTAAACATTTCAAAATGCTCAGGGGAGTGTATGCCCACCATGCGGATGGTTGAATTCCTCACAATATAACATACACACATAAATGCATAATTATATTGTGAGGAATTCGACCATCCACATGTTGGGCGTGGGCTCACCTGTGCTTTGACATTTTTAAATAAATGGATGATGGTAGACCTGCCTCAGGAAAATGTGTGGGGCTAAACCACACAGGCTTTCTCATGCTCACACAACGACAAATGCATAGACCCATGTACTCTGTCATGGACATAGCCTACATGCACAGGACGCCCTGTCACATTTAGTTGGAATGTGACAGCAGAGGAGGGCATGCTGTCATCCCAAGGAGGAGGAGGGCAAGCTTCACCCTGCCATGGACAGCCTGATAAACTGACAAAGGCTCCATGGATCCGCCCTGCTCTTTTGTTAGGCCATGCAGCTGGTGGCAGCAATTAACATACCAACAGAGAGTACTTTAAATAGGCACTCAGGGGGGTTGGCTGCAGAGGATATCAAAGGAAACAGCAAACCCAACAACCTTTCATATGTAACTGTGTCAACCTGAAGCCAGAACCCACCCTCAGTATCAATGACAGTGAACTCACATGTCTGGGTCTATTGTTGCATTAGGCCCCCCCGCTACGGGTACCCCATTCATACGGTAAGAGAATGTGGTTTGAAGAAGCTAGAGAGTCTGGTCTCTCAGCATCTTCAAGGGAGGCCACCCCGGCTAGGGTACCCCATTCATACAGTAAGAGAATGTGGTTTGAAGAAGCTAGAGAGTCTGGTCTCTCAGCATCTTCAAGGGAGGCCACCCCAGCTAGGGTACCCCATTCATACGGTAAGAGAATGTGGTTTGAAGAAGCTAGAGAGTCTGGTCTCTCAGCATCTTCAAGGGAGGCCACCCCGGCTAGGGTACCCCATTCATACGGTAAGAGAATGTGGTTTGAAGAAGCTAGAGAGTCTGGTCTCTCAGCATCTTCAAGGGAGACCCGCTGCTTTAATGAAACCACACAGGGGGGACCATTGACCAGAGAGACTCTGATGACAGCAGCCAGGAAGATGGGTGGGACCTAATGACACAAGGGAGTGAGCCCAGAGCTCTTACCGTTGAAAGCAGGATTCTGCCATATTAGTTATGGATACCCCTGTTCCTATTTCACTCCTTTACCTTTTCCTGTTGCAAATGACTTCCCACATACAGAAGATTGTTGGTAGGGATCCCAGGATTGGTTCACTAAGGTAGCCTCAGCCTAAACCAACCACTGTGCCCACTTGGCTTTAAAAGAGGGCTGGAGCTCCTCTTTAAGCAGATCATCTGAAGACTTCACAAGCTGAAGGTACAGTCTGCCTTACGGCTTCAGGCAGTGAAGGAAAGCCTGGAGCATCCATCCAAAGAGCGAAGCAAGATCCCTCCCTTAACTTCTCCCAGGGAACAGAAGGAGAAAATAACTCAGAAGACCCTGGAGCCGCCTCAGAACCGATACCCAGCCAGCACACAGCATGCCTTGTTATTCTCTGCAGCACGCTCCATGGACAGGGAGTGCCAGAAAGTCTCTGAACTCGTAACCAAGGACAAGGCAGCTGCCTGCAGCACACTCCCTAGCTCTGGGCCGTCCACCTTAAAGCGCAAAGCAAGCCCATTGAAGAAGCTGGGAGAAGTGCAATAACAAGTACAAGTATGTACCGTCGTCCGCCTTAAAGGACATTTTTGAGCCAGTCCAGCTGCTCTATCTGCAACCACCTGCAACGCTGACTGCTGTCAAGCCTCGAGCTACCACCATCAAGCAGCGGGCACAGAAGCAACCCTAGACGTCTCAACCAGTGCTTCATAACCGCCGGTCAGCACTGAGACAAAGATTCCTGACCCCAAGTTACTATGAAGGCCAGCCTGCAGCCATTCGTCAAACTTCGCTCGCCGAACCGTCTTGCCGCCTGATACCCGCCGCTGACTACTGTCTCGAACTCTCTCAGAAACCTGCAAAGCTCCCTGAAGCCGACCGACCCTGTCGAGCATCAAGAACAACTACAGAAAAGGTACATTTTGGTTTTGTCCCCCTATTCCTTTCCAGAAAGCCCCTGGAAACATTTTAAGACCCTTTTCTTCCTTTGTACTGAAGCCAAAAAGCCTGAACAAACGATTGTGTTTATTAATCATACCACCTACCCTCCTGTCAGTATCCAGAGTGCACACCTTTTCCTTCTTAGAAACTGTCTGTCCTCTGCATTCCTTTACCGGGTGGGATGTATTTAGTAGTGTGACTAGACTGTCTGCTGTGATCATAACAAAGTAGATATTTTTATACTACCTTGACTGGACACTGCTTTTATCAGTGGGTAATAATTGTATTTTTGCTGTGTTGCAAATAACGAACAATCCACAACCTTTAGAGGAGATAAGCCTGGCGTTCCGTCAACACTACCAAAATTGGAAAAGGTTTATAATTTTAATTGTATGCTTGTTTAATCCAATCTGTTTGGATCCATTCTGGTGTATCAGAGGTTTGGGACTGCTTGACGGTTTAGAAACCGATGTTCACCCCTGGACCACTGGTACCCCGGAATTTGATCCGTCACATATATACACTGCATATACATTGAGTGGGTGTGTTGCTGCAGTCAGGCTGGAGACTTAGAAAGGGCACCTCAATGGTGTGCTGTCTAGTTGAGAAATGCACTTGGTTATGTGGTCCTGCAACCAAGGAAAGCCTCTTTTGCACTGGGAGCTGACTAATATGGAGGTAATGTCCTGGCAACCTTGCCAGGAACTTGGAGGGACCCCTTATGAATAGATAATTCAATAGTTAAATCCAAATTAAATTCGAAATGATGAGATCAAATCAATCCCATGAAAATTCGTCAATCGCTGTAATTAAAATGAGGTGTGGGGGAGGGGAGAAAAGGCGTAGGTGGGTTAGTGGGGAAGTTCAACATGTTGTAAAATCAATAAAGTGCATGAAAAAATTGATTTGGAACATTCACATAGAAAAAACAAAATCCAATCAGAAAGTGTTGCAACAGGTCCAATGCATTTCAGACTTAGGTCCATCTTCAGGGGAATCATCTGCCTGGTTCTGCTTCATCTTCTGCGTTAGAAGAGGAAATATGAAGGATGTGATTAACTATTGTGATACCAATAAACTTTTAGGATCTCATGGTCTGATGAAATGCTCATAAGGTCGTATGAGGTCCTAGATGGAGGAGGGTGGAACGCCTCCTGACTCTCCTAGGACTGTTGGTGGAGCCAGGCACAGTACCTGGGTTGCTGTGGTGGTGCCCTGGGGTGGGGTCTGCCCCCGATTGCTGCTTCTCAGGAGCGGGCCAGCCATGCTTGTCATGGCAGTGCCCCATGCAGCACCTGTGGCAAACCCAATCACTGCCTTACTGCCCCGCGCCAAGAGTTTCTTCAGGCTGTGCTCCATGCCCAGGGGGGTGCCTTACTCACTGCCATGTAGCCGGTGCTCCTTTGCTTTTCTAATGGCAGCCCCGATGCCCTGGGGGCCCTGCATACTCAATGCTGCACCTATGGTGCTTGTTTGCTCCCCAAGCGACGTACCGTTGCCTTGGTGACACTGCCTTCACCGCCACTCTCCTTGCGTCTTATTAGAACTCCCTCTGCAGAGTTCCGCCCAAATGCACCATAAAGAGCGGTCACACCTCATCACCCATGCACCGCTGGAAGGTGGGCCCCCTCATTCGTCAGCACGTTCAGGCCCACTCAACTCTTCAACCGGGTGGTAAGGACACAGCAGCCCGGGACTTCTAGTGCTTCACCGCCCTCCCACGTGACACAGGGAAGGGCGGAGTTGACTTCAGGCGGCTCTCCTGCCAGCTACCAGGCCACTCCTTTCATCTGCAGTCCGGGAGCATCCATATTCAGGCCGACAACAGTAAAGGCCACGCCGCCTGGTCCAGAACAGCCCTGCACAAGCAGTTCAGGGCTTGGCGGCCCGATGTTCTGCCGTGCCGGCCCTCCGATATTGGCTGGGGCTTACTGGGAGTTTTCTTGTCCTGGGCCCGCCCTGCCGTGTCCCCATGAAGGCTGAACTGCTGGCAGGCCCTGTGCTTGACCAGACTATACTGGTCATACAGACCAGGCCCCACGGCTTAGCAGGGCCGCTCTTTGCATACGCGGCCTGTCATGCCCGCCCCCACCTCTCCAACATATTCCCAGGTCCTCTGTAGATTACTTTGAATAAGTAGGGCCAGACCAAGCTCTTTTTATTGTGGCAAAACAAGGCAGCTGTTTATTATTACATATTTACAGCCATAAACACACACCCGTTTTTAATAACCCAGACAATCTGCAGCGCCTTTTGTTTGGTCTTCCTCTTCATCAGCACCCCGTTAACCTTTGATCTCTTTTTTATTAATCTCCAGCCAGCTCTCTTTTTCTCGTTATCAACCCTTTCCTTAGCATACTTCCGTCTCACTCCCCCAACCTCCCTCTCAGAGCGAATCACATTGACAGCCGCCACTGTTGGGCTCCGGAGAGCGCCGTCGTGCTTTCTTTTCCAGCAGCCAAGGCTGGAAGCTGACGACCAAATGGGGCTGCGCCTCGTTATCCGACCTTGCCCCGCCCCCCCAGTGTGCTAGGCTAACAGGGGGCTATTTACTCCTGGTCATTCTTGCCCTCCGTCTGCTCGATTGCCTAAGTAACCGCCTTTGACAATACATAAAAAACAGACTAGACAACCTGAAATAGAAGTCCCAACCACATTTCCAACTCTTCTGTCTCCTGCTCCACCCCCTTCAGCCCAGACTGTTAATCCCAATAGTTTTCTGTGGTTTAGTCCACAGTGAAGTGGGAAAATGGGAAAACACCCTCCCCCCATTCTCATCCAGACCCTGGCCTGGAGGATCACGGCCCAAGCACCCCCCGCGAGAGGAGTTTGACCCGCTCACCTCCTTACCAGACAATAAGGTACCATGTGTTCATGGCCCACATGCACGAGGAGCATGCCCACTACCATGCCCTGGCCAAGCCGACGCCTGCGACATGGACCAGATCGACTAGAACAACAGCCGCAAAGCATCAACATCATTAGAGATGCCATGACGACATAGCCAACAGACAAGAACACACGTGCCACCATGCACACTGGTCACTCACACACCAACCCGCATGAAGAACATACTCAGTGCTATGACATAGCAGACTGACACACTCACGGACGTGATTCGTTGTTATTTTTCACATAGGCCTCCTACAGCACCGCAGAAACGCAAGATACCTGAAGAGCTCTTGTATACGCTTGCAGACGCTTCATGCTACCCTACCCCTATAGAGATGTCATCATACATATATATATATCTACTACTACTTGTGATACTCTGTCACCCTGCGGCACCTATGTTAGTAATTATACATCGCCTCCCAGGAAAACTAGGCCCGAGTAGGCCGCAAGCAAGAGTCCCCAGGCCAGAGCCTCTAAGACGAAAAACCTTCTCGAGATGAAAAGCAATGCGCTGACCATGCAGAACGAGTCCCAGTGAGAGCCCACCGCCAAGGCCACAATGTTGCAACCCACATACCGAGCTTTCAGTGCCAAGGCTACACCTGCCGCAGCCAGCACCCCTCTGGGCCGAAAAAGCAAAGTTAATGCTCATAATTATGCTCCAGCTACGGTCTCTACACACGTGACTGAGCCGAGCTGACAAGATGCCAAGCTTACGAGACAGAAAGTCGCCGGGGTCCCACGTCTGGGACGCAGGTTGCAACAACGAAGCGACAAGTTGGACACCTACACCGATGGGAAAGGTGTGATCATCAGCCACTAGCAAAGACCTGTCCATTGTCTGCCACTAACACATAGTTGCACAATGTTGCCAACTCCAGGTACCTCGCGGGCTGGGAAAAGCGATGGTCCCAGGCTTTGGGACTCACAAGGGGACCAATCAGAGTACGAGGGGCTCCTCACTGACGCCATTTCGGGTAGCCAATCACCAAGGGTCCCCATGTAACCACTTTATTGTAGCAAGTGCTAGGGACAACCCAAGTGTGCCACCTGACCTGTCCTTATCAAATGACATTTCTCCATATATGTATCTATACTAACCCTACCACTCGGGGAGCCAACCCGAAGTGGCGATAGGTTTTGTGACGGTTTTTCCCAGGTGACGCGAGCAGCGCGTCATACTACGGTAAAAAGGGCCTGTGAGCCCCACTAAGAATGAGAGCGTCTCCCTGGATGCATACGGATGGAGAACGATCCCTGCTGTTACTATAATAAACAGCAGTAATTACTTTGCTCTTCTGTGTGCCTCATACTTCTTTAGGGACGCGGAGGAGTTGGGGCCTCCCCAGCCCCAGAGGTCCGCAGACAGCTCTGCCGGCCCCCGGGAGATCACCCCGACAAGTTGGAGGCACTGCTGATTTCTGCTTGAGATCTACCTAACCTACCCTAAGAGCATAACTACCAGGCTTCCTGCAGCGAGGCAACACGGCAGCGCGGCCCCCTCTGCCATTGCCCCCTTTCGAGGACTACAGGACCATCGCAGAACTGCAAGAAGACCGGACAGCGCAATCCGGACATTGGCCCTCGGGAGCCGACTTGAAAAGTATCCCGCCCGTGGTTGGCGAGTGTCCAGAGGTGGTCCAGAAGAGGGGCGGTGGCGAGCCGCTTTGGAGGGGTGCCCGCGGTCGAGCGGGCCCGATTCACGAGGACTTGGTGAGTATGGCACACCCAACCAGCAACATAATGTTGTGTGGGAGGGCGAGGTTGTAACATTGTATGGAAATTGATTTTGACTGTATCGCGGCAGTAGAGGTGTGTGTCATGAACTACAGAACACGCCCCTTTTGGACTTCCTGATCCTTGTCTCAACGGGGCTTACACTCCCTTGTACTCCGAACATGGCCGTCCACTGTGAAACACCTTCCTCGCTCTACACCTTGGACGTAGCGTGTTCTATTAATAGACCACGCCTCCCGCGGCTCCGCGCCTCTCAATGCTATTGCGAAGTAGCGACCCGACGTGTGCTCTGTAGCTCGCAGTATTGTTTTCCTTGCTTCTTTCCAACCAACCCCATTCCTAGTCCCTTTCCTTCCTTTCTTGATTCCTGGACTCGTGTGCTAGTAGCGCACTCTGAAAATTTACTGGATTCCTGGATCTTTGCATCCCGGAACTTTGAACGCACGCTGGAGTTGGAAGAGACTCGTACAGCCTTATTCAAGAGTCAATCCATCGCAAGAAGGCATCGATCAAGAAATCCAGCAAAGATCAAACTCAGGTGAGAAGGGGGGGGTGAACTCCTTGACAGTTTGAGATGCCACCCGACCAAACTCGATATGGACATGGAAGCGGCCGTCCAGGACCTGATGCATGGCATGCAAGAGCTATCAACCGAGGTGCAGAATCTAAAGGCGGAAAACGCTGCTCTCAAACAATTAGTTCTATCCCGTGATTCTGCCACAAAGGAAAGTGTGTTGCTGGGCGGCATAGTGGACAAATACGATGGGTCGGCAAAAACCCTTCGCGGATTCCTGGATTCATGTTTGGTCCACTTTACTTTTAAGCCCTACTACTTTTCAACTCCCAGGGCTAAGGTGGGATACATAATTTCCCACCTTTCAGGAAGCGCCTTAACCTGGGCTACGCCCCTCGTTAATTCCGGCGATGCTCTCCTAGATGACTATGATGGCTTCATACTAGCCCTTAAGACCATGTTTGACCATCCAGAGCAGGTCTATAGTGCCCAGGAACGCCTGTTAGACTTTCAGCAAGGATCCCAGGATATGCTCACCTATGTTACCCGATTCAAGCAATTAGTCAAGGAAGCTGATTAGGCCCATGAAGCGAGTTTTACCCTTTTCATGAGAGGACTGAATGAGGAGATTAAGGATGAGTTGGCCAGAGTGGCTCGCCCAAACTCATCCCAGGCATTAATGACCTTGCCATGCAAATAGATTTCCGTATCCAGGAAAGGAAGGCAGAGAAGAAGAAATCCAGAGGTAATCCTCCGAAGCTGTCCTTTGAGAGTACCACCAAGGCGGACACAAACCCAGGCTCAGTCTCTGAACCAGAACCTATGCAGATAGGAGCCTTCCGTGGACCTATATCCCCACAAGAATGGATGAGAAGGATTCATACAGGGTTGTGCATGTATTGTGCCTCAGACAAACACTTGGTTATGGAGTGTCCTCTAGCCCCTCCTCGGCGTTCGGGAAACGCCAGCTCCCTATCCTAGATGGAGCAGAGGTTCGGGAGAGAGATGTTTGCTCCACATCAATTCCATCCTTGAACTCTCCTGGACAAAACAATTTGGTGATACTACAGGCCTTCCTGTCGCCCTCCAAGAATAAGACCTATCCCATTCTGGCCTTGGTAGACTGTGGATCAATGGGAATTTTCATTGATCAAGACTGGGTTGTTAGTCATCATATTCTGTACGAGACACGAAGCACCATGCAGCCAGTGGAAGCAATCGACGGAAGACCCCTCACTTCAGGACCCATAAGCTTGCAGACAAAAGAGATCCAGCTTTCCATAAACCATCATCAAGAGCGGATTACATTCGACATCATTAAGTCAGCTCATTACCCCATGGTATTGGTTATGCCCTTGTTACAGAAGCACAATCCGTATATCAATTGGACAGCAGGATCACTATTCCTAGGCTCAGAGTTTTGTATGTCCCACTGTCTTATCTGGATCCCTCCTCGACACCCCCTAAAGAACCACTAAGAGACCAGCAAACACCACTCATGGTTTCCAATATCATACAAGTCCCAGAGGCCTATCAGGGATATGCTGATGTATTTTCAACTGCCATAGTCCAGGCCTTACCCCCTCACAGACCTGAAGACTGTGCCATAGCAGTGATTCCCTTCGGCAGAATGTGCCTCCTTTCCGAACCAGAGAAAAAGGCCCTCCGAGAATACCTGGATACCAACCTTGAAAATGGAACCATAAGACCCTCAAAATCTCCAGCGGGTGCTTCGTTGTTCTTTGTTCCCAAGAAGGACACCAAGGAACTCAGATCTTGCCTCGACTATCGTGGCTTAAATCAATGCACCCTCAAAGATCGGTACACACTGCCCTTGATCTCGTATATCCTGAAAGCTGTGAGAGGCGCCGTAATATTCACAAAGTTGGATCTCCGTGGTGCCTATCATTTGATCCGTGTCCAGGAAGGAGACGAACGGAAAACAGCCTTTAGAACACCCTTTGGTCACTATGAATATCTAGTCATGCCCTTTGGACTAGCTAATGCCCCCGCAGTTTTTCAACGTTTTATGGATAGGGTGTTTTCTGACATGTTATTCCCATTCGTCATTGTCTATCTGGATGACATATTGACCTTTTCCAAGGATCCTCTAAAGCATGAAGAACATATAAAGGCAGTATTACAACGACTCCGTGAACACAAACTTTTAGCCAAACCCGAAAAATGCTTGTTTCACGTTACTTCTGTTCACTACCTAGGATTCATCCTTAGCCCAGAAGGAATTGGAATGGACCCTTCAAAGGTAAAGGCCATACTGGCATGGCCCGCTCCCACGTCCATGAAACAAGTTCAATCCTTCCTGGGGCTTGCCAACTTCTACGGGAAGTTCATTTCTACCTTTTACGAGATCGTTCAGCCGATCGTTGCCCTCTTGAAGAAAGACACCCCCTTTATCTAGTCTACACCGCAAGATAAGGCATTCCAACGTTTAAAGACAGAGTTCACGCAAGCCCCCATCTTGGCCCAACCCGACATAAATCGGTCACTTCAAGTGGAAACAGATGCCTCTAAATACGCCATAGGAGCGGTCTTGAAGCAGGAACTTGAGGATAAACTGAAACATCCCATTGCTTACCTCTCACGAACCCTGACTCCCAGTGTGACACATTACTCCGTCCTGGAAAAGGAACTGTTAGCCATCCGCCAAGCCTTCACTGAATGGCAACATCTACTCCTGGGTGCTAGATATCCAGTTCAGGTCCACACGGACCCTCAGAATCTTCAAATTCTACAGTCGTTGGAGTGCAGAACAGTCGTCAGACGCGTTGGGCCTACTTCTTTGCCCAGTACCAATTCCAAATCACTCATGTTCCCGGATCACAAAACCTGATTGCTGACGCCTTATCTCGACGTCCTGACTATGTAACTACTGAAGACAGGGCCTATCCTAAGATGTTTCCCCGCACAATCTTTGTAGCTCAAGCAGTCAACCTCCTGGAAAAAATTTGAGTGCAAACCCAATCCTCTGACCTCTGGAAGGATATTTCAAGGAAGAATCCATGGAACCTAAGAGTTAAGGAAGGATATTTATTCAAGGAAAATGCACTGGTCATTCCTACACAGAAATTACAACAAAGAATAATAAACCTCTGTCATGATACCCTTCACTCCGGACATCGTGGCATAACCAACACCCTCCGTCTCATACAAAGACAGTTTTGGTGGCCTGGAATGAAGACCAACATACAGCAGTACATCAAAGCTTGACCTATCTGTAGTCAAAATAAACTTGATAATAAGAGACCGGCGGAACTTCTACTGCAACCTACACTGCCAACAAGGCCATGGGAATTTATTGCTTCAGACTTCATTGTGGAATTACCACCTTCTCGAGGATACACGACCATCATAGTTACCATAGACTTGTTCACTCATATGGCTCATTTTACACCCCTGTGTAAGCTACCATCCTCGTCCGAGCTTGCTGGAATCTTCCTGGAACACATATTCCGTTTACATGGACTTCCTTCCAAGATCATATCTGATCGAGGACCTCAATACATCTCTCAATTCTGGAAACATCTCTGTCGCATTTTGGGAATCCAACGCGCCCTCTCATCTGGTTATCATCCCCAAACCAACGGGGCCACAGAACATGCTAATCAGACCCTGGAGCAGTATCTTCGATGTTTCGCCACCAAGGTTCAGGATGACTGGTCGCTCCTGATACCCGTGGCTGAATTCGCCTACAACAATTCCGATCATTCAGCACTTAAGACCAGTCCCTTTTATTGTAGCCAAGGTTTCCAACCATCGGTTCTACCCTCTGTTCTCCCTCATCCTACACCAGTACCTACTGTCGACTCCTGGATAAAAACCCTCATGAACATATACCAGGAGGCCAAAGAAAACTTAGAGAGGGCCAGAACACGGACTAAGAGGTATGCGGATTCCAAAAGAAGACCAGGTCCTTCTTATGCAATTGGTGATCAAGTCTGGTTGTCCTTGAAATTACTACCCCGACATCTACGGCCAAACAAGTTGGCCCCTCGGTACTATGGTCCATTTCCCATCAAGGAAATTATCAATCCAGTTTCATACCGGATCAGACTACCAGACTCCTGGAAGACAATTCACCCAGTATTTCACACATCCTTATTAAAACCCTACACCCAATCCTCCCAGAAATCCTGCCGACCTCCTCCTCTGCTGGTCAACAACCAATTGGAATATGAAGTATCCTGAATATGTGACTCCAGGTATAAACGGGGTCAGCTTCAATACCTGGTTGAATGGAAAGTATATCCTCCTAGTCAGAACCTGGGAACCACTTTCTAATCTCAAGGCCCCTCGACTGCTCAGAAGATTTCACCTTATACACCCGGGCAAACCCGGAGGAACGGGTCTTCGGAGGAGGCATGCTGTCATGAACTACAGAACACGCCCCTTTTGGACTTCCTGGTCCTTGTCTCAACGGGGCTTACACTCCCTTGTACTCCCAACATGGCCGTCTACTGTGAAACACCTTCCTCGCTCTGCACCTTGGACATAGCGTGTTCTATTAATAGACCACGCCTCCCGCGGCTCCACACGTTTCAATGCTATTGCGAAGTAGCGACCTGACGTCGCTCGCGCTATTGTTTTCCTTGCTTCTTTCCAACCAACCCCATTCCTAGCCCCTTTCCTTCCTTTCTTGATCCCTGGACTCGTGTGCTAGTAGCGCACTCTGAAAATTTCCCGGATTCCTGGATCTTTGCATCCCGGAACTTAGAACGCACGCTGGAGTCAGAAGAGACTCGTACAGCCTTATTCAAGACTCGATCCATCCGCAAGAAGGCATCGATCAAGAAATCCAGCAAAGATCAAACTCAGGTGAGAAGGGGCTGGGGGGGACTCCTTGACAGTGTGAGGTGTAACGGACATCCGCGAGGACCGTCCCCTACAGCGTCACAAAGTGGATTGGGTGGGGCCTCAGGTGCCCACATGTGACTGTTAGAGAGCGCAGATTGGTTAGAGATCACGGACACCTGTATAGGGGAGGTGTGGCTTTCCTAGGAGTTGACGTTGTAGATCAATGAATAGATGAGGTTCCCTACTAATTGAGTGTTGAACCTTGTTAAGTAGATGACGTTTTCCCGCAGGGGGAGATAGGTTGTTTACCGAGCAGGGAAGATAATTGGCTGGTTAGGCTCCTCTGGAGAGGGGGCGTATCACACGCAAGGCGACGCAGCGTGCGCAGACCGATTATATTAAGTTAATTGATTGTGGATTACCTTGCTCCAGACGAGGCGAGAAGACAGCTGTGGGGTTAATGGGGGATAATTGTGTGAAAACAAGCGTGCATTTCTGAAGTTTTGAAATTTGTACTTACAGTGTATTGCAGAAGTTGGTGACGTCACCCATAGGGTTTGTATAGGACACTGCGATACACCTCGCGTCCCATCTCGCGCCCATCCAGGGGTGGCCGGGGACACAGGACGCAAGAAGGTAGGGGCCAAAGGGAGAAGAGGCGGCCGCACACGGAGAACGCCAGCCACGCTCAGACGGGGAAGGGCCACGGGGAAGAGGCGGCCGCTCACGGAGAACGCCGGTAGCGCTCGACGAGGGTTGGTGGAAGTAGAGGGTGTGGTTTGAGGGGAAAGAGCAGAGAAGGGGAGGAGGAGGAGTTACGTTGAAGGTGTGAGAGGTACGGAAGGGAGAGAAAGGTGGGGCAGCCAGAGGCTCCCCGCACAGGGCACTTCGCCACAGGGGGCGTTGAGTGTCATGGTCGAACGGGGCCATCGTTATAAGTAATAACTGTAATAAACAGATTGTTTTCCTTTCCAGCGGACAGTCAAAGTCCCCAAATTACAGGGCGAATAAAGTTGTAACATGGCCATGTACTATGGATCGGGGGCAGGAGTGGGATGGAGGAACATGGGGAGTGCGTTAACTACTCCACTTCAGCACATAAATACGACTTTGACACCACACAGGGAAAAAATAATTAAGTATAGCATCGAGTGGACACAAGGAATGGACAACAAAGTAAGAGTACCGTGGCCGCCCAACGGCAGCTTCGATACGTATACACAACATAGTTTGTTGACATACATTCACAATACTTACAGAGGGAAGAAATTAGCAAACCACTTAGAAGTTTTTGACCTCTGGAAGATGTTCCAGGGAACAAGACCTGAGGATACAGGTATGTACACAGTGCAGGGGATAAAAGAGGAGAAGGGGGTAAAGGAGGAAAAAAGGGTAAAGGAAGAGGAAAAGAACGGAAGGGGCGGGGACAAGAAAAACAAAAATGCGCTCAACACTGAAGAAAGTGAAGAAGAGGCGGAAGGATCATTTGCCGTAGCAGAGGCGAAGTTAAAACAAGAAGGGGCAGAAGGAGCGTAAGTGGTTAAGACAGTAAAAAAGGAGCAGGGGGGCTGTACCCACTAACAGAACTTAGAGAAGCGGCTAGACAGCAATTAACAGCTGCTGAAGGATAGTCCAACCCCGCATACAGCCCCCTACCATACGCACCCCCAGATGATTGTAAAATGAGGACGGGGAGGTAGTTACGGTAGATTCAACAACTACGAAGTTAAGAAAAGGGAATGATAGTAGGACCTTGGGGAGGTTTGCAGATGTAGGACCAGAGGAGTGGATAGCAGCGCAGGTGCTTCTGAAACTCTGAGGAACATTAACTAAGGAAGAGGAGGATACAGTGAAAAGGGCAAATAAGGAAGAGAAGGAAAAGACACAGAAAAGGTCAGAGGTAAGTGAAGAAAGAGAAGGGCGATTGTCACAAGAGGAGGAAGAGATATTGGAGGAAAGGTTGGCGGAATAGAGAAACGTGCGAAGCGCATTGCTCAAACAGTTCGAGGAAGAGACACGGAGAAGGCAGAATGAAAAGAAAGCACATAAGGAAGAGTTGGCGAGAATGAAGTTGAAGGAGGAAGAGCGGAAAAAGGAGGGAGAGCGCATTAGGGCAATAGCGGAAAGAATGGTACGTGCAGAACAAAGGGAGATGAGAAGGAAGGAGGAGGAGAGAGAAGAGAAAGTAGGGAAATGGGAATGTGGAAAAAGGATTATAGATGAAAGTGCACAGAAGTATGAAGAAGGGAAGGTTATAGAAAGTATACTAAGAAGGAAAGGGAGAATGAAGGGGAGAAAAGAGGATGAGGAAAGGATATTAGCAAAGGTAAGTGAAGAAATATTGGAAGAAATAAAAAGAAAAAGAGAGGAGATAGGTGGTGAAGTAGTGGAAAAGAAGGAAGGGGAGGGAAGAGATAGGAGAATGGAAAATGGAGCAAGGAAATACACACGCCACGATAAGGAAATGGCATCAACATCAGCACAAGCAGCTGAGGATAGAGGAGGTGAGTACACGGATGCAGATTTAATAGATTTAAAAACGGTGACAGTAGGGGGAAAAACACAGAGTGGGGATTGACATTAACGGATGGATTTTGCAGCGAAGAAGAGGAAGGTTCGAGCATCAATGGAAGAGATGGAAGTAGGGAGAGTTTAGACAAACTATATAAACGCGCACTAATTGCGAGTCACCATGGGCATGCGAGAGAAGGGGAGGACCAAATGCAGGAGAGCAAAAGAGCAGGGACACGATGGGGAAAATGCCAAGCCAACTAACACCCACACCAACACCACGCTCATCACCACGGCCACTGACACCAACACCAGTACATACCCCATATGTTGGCAGACTTAGGGATCTCCCAGGATGCAGGCAGGAAGAAAAGGCAAGCACACCGATGGTAGGACCAAAAGGACACAAAAAGGGGAGGAAAGATATAGGAAGTAAAAGGGCGAACAACTGTAACATTGATAGCATTGAAGAACTACCAGATATGGAGGAAAATTATGACTATAATGACATAATGACATAACCACACATAGGAGGGTACACATAGGAGGGTGAAGGAAGAGGAGCGGGGGTACAATTTAATGCCACTTCTGGAGAGGGGAGGAAAATATAAAATGCAGACTTCCATCGTTGATTGCAGGAGCTGGAAAGTGGATATATGAGATGGAAAAACACACTGCAGGGCAAACATTAGCGGTGGGAGACGTGAAGGGCCTCCTAATTTCCATACTGGGGGATGCTGCTGATGACATATGGAAGAGGGCTGGATTCCCTGGGGTGACAATACATGACACAGCACATGATGGAGCACCATTTGCCAATTGCAGACATGCACTTTGGCAAGCATTGAGGATACAATTTCCCGACACTTCAGACATAGGAGCGATTACATCATGAATGTTGCGTGAGAATGAAGATCCTGTACAGAAGATTCAGGAGAAGTGGCGCTTGGAAACAAGGGAACCGTGGGACAAAACACTAGCAATTTTTTACCACATACTAGTACAAGGGCTCCCGGAGCAGGTACAGAGGCAGTTAAAGAAGTTAGTGGGGATGAAAGCTAAAGGATGGCCAGGAATACAACTGACAATAGTACACTATTGTAGGATGTGGCAGGAGAAAATGAAACAAAAGGAGGAGGATAGGAAGGCCGAGGAAGCAAAATTGGTCCAGAAGAAGTTAACGAAATATGCCATGGAGGGAGCACTGATAACAGCCCCCGCACAACCACGGTCAACGGTGACACAAAACACAACACAAAAACAGGTAACACCATCACAACAAGCACAGGTATTGACACAGCAAATGCTTCCTCCCCCGACATACACACAACAAATGGGGGGAGGGTATATGCAAATGGGAAATGGGTACTCAAATAACTACAGAGGGAGGGGAGGGCAAATTAGAGGGAGAGGATATGGCCCACCCGACCACTAGCAAGGGGGAGGGTTCTGAGGTTACAATCAACAGGGACAGCAGGGGTATCAGAACTACATACTACATGGGGGGACTTCAATGGCAAGCGCGAGAACCACCAACATGTTGGATATGTGGGATAGTGGGACACATGTCACGCACATGTCGGATGAGACCAGCACAGGCAGCCTGGGGGAGCAGGGACAACAAGGGCCCATGGGGGAACAACAGGTTTAGCAACAGCAGGAGATACAGCAACAACTACACCACAACAAACGCAAATGCCACAACAACAACAACAGACCCTGCAAATGCAACAGCAGCAACAACCACACATGCAAACACAAACACAAACGCAGCAACAGCCAAACGTACAGCACCAACAACAGGTCCAAACTGGCCAACAATTGACACAAATACAAGACAATGCAATAACATCTACTGATACATCTGTAGCCCAGACACAGCTTGGAAGGGTGACAATACTGGGTCACAACCCATACACGGGAAACGGACAGTCACTATATCCACAATAGGACAGCCCACAGATGTCCTTGATGTGCCCCATCCTGTCAGTAACACCTAACCCTGCGGAAGAACCATGCATACAGGTGACGATAGGTGACAAAAAAATGTCCTTCTTAGCTGACACCAGGGCCACTAGATCGTGCGTAAGAGAGGGGAAGTTTCAACTGTCAGGCGAAGCTATGAACACACAAGGATTCTCTGGGACTCGAGGGCTGGTTCCTTTCACAGACAACATCTCATTATCTGTAGGCGATCATGATATGTCACTACCGCTGCTATACTCAAAAAAGTCACCAGCAAAAATACTAGGTAGAGACATCATGAGCAGATTGAACATGGACCACTGCTTGAGGCACTAAAAGAAACACATAGGGGGAAAAGAAGTTGAGATGGACCACAGAAATGACGGAAGCATTTCAGGAACTAAAATATGCCATATCCACAGCACCAGTACTAGCCACGTCAAATTATGAAGAATATTTTTTTTATTTTTTCATATTGCAGCTCAGCAGTTATGAGAGCTGTACTGACACAAAACTAGCATGGAGCACAAACCAGTGGCATTTTACAGCGGGCATCTAGACCCTGTAATGTTAGGACACTTCTCGTGCGAGCAGAGCCTGGCTGCCGCAGCCTTTGCGGTGGAAAAATCATCCTCAATAACAATGGGTTGCCCAGCAACACTGTACGTGGAGCATGCCCTTTTTGCCATTCTAAACAAACCAAAATCAACACTGACTACTCAAAGAGCATCAGGGTATGAAGTTATCTTGTCCCGGCATGAGTTAACAATTATAAGGTGCAGCAACGTGGACCCAGCAAGGTTTATAGCAGAGGTGGTGGAAGTTGGCAACTATGTACATGACTGCACACAAGTTATCGACACATATTCCAGCAGAAAAGTTGAGGAAAACGCACTAGAGGGGGGAGATATACTGTACATTGATGGGTCCTCTATAATAGACCAAAGTGATGGGATCCACAGAACAGGTGCAGCGGTGGTGAGATTGACAGAGGATTGGACATATGTTCCAGTGAAATGTGTCCAGCTACCACAACACTACTCTGCCCAGGCAGCAGAGTTAGTGGCCCTATATTTGGCACTAAAGGAAAGCAATGACGTAAGAGTAACTATATATTCTGACAGTGCATATGTCACATAAACTGTACACTCTGGGTTAATTAAGTGGCAGCGAAGAGGATTTAGAAGGGCAGACGGCACCCCAGTGCAACATGCCCTACTACTTGCTGAACTAATTGAAGTAATTGAAGACCCCAAAGAAGTGGCCTTGGTGAAGTGTCAGGCCCATACTAAAGGGGTTGATCACATTTCCAAAGGTAATGAAACAGCGGCGGCACATGCTAAACATGCTGTGTTCTATGGGGAGATATAGATCCCTCAGAAAAAGAAAAAGATAAGGGGAGAGTGGGGGCAAGACAGATGCTGATGAAGGATGGGTACACTCATATCCCTGAGAATGAAATAATGGAAATACAGGCAGCAGCACCCATGGCAGAGAAAGAACTGTGGGTCAAAAGGGGATGCACAATGTTCCCTACAGATGCGTTATGGCGACAAAACAATACAGGCAAAATAGTCATGCCCCTGGCCTTATTGAAAACAGCACTGGCCCAACTACACCATCCTGCACACACAGGGAAAGAGGTGATTGCAGCATGAATTAAGGAAGAGTGGTTCTGTCCCGAATTAAATTCACACATCTTATCACATTTCATTAGTAATTGTCTCATGTGCCAACAGTTTACGGCCGGTCACACGCTCAAGTGATCAAAGGTGTTATACCCCGGCCGGAAGGACCCTTCCTACACCTCCACATTGACTATGTTGACATGATAAACGTATGTCAGGGGTACAGATATATGATTGTAGTAGTATGCCCATTTTCAAGGTGGATCGAAGCCGGTCCATACTCCCATGCAGATGCCTTTAGAGCGGCAAAGTTCCTACTGAGGGAGGTCTTCTCGAGGTGGGGGGTGTGCGAGGTATTGCAGTCAGACAATGGCCCACAATGAAATGTTTCAGCACATAACTGTGCTCCTCGGCATCAAGCACAAGTTCACATGTGTGTACCACCCACAGGCGAATGGCGTGTGAACGTCTCAATGGCCTCCTAAAAGAAGAGATAGCAAAGATCCAACAGTCAACCAAAAAGAGCTGGCTCTACTGCCTTCCCTTAGCACTATTTGAATTAAGAAACAGGCCAGGGTCGGATCACCACCTCACACCCCACGAGCTGGTGACCGTGCGCCAGATGCACCTTCCACTGATACCACCGTCAAGGGCCATAACAGACTGCCACTCTGTAAAAGCTGTTTTTGGTGACGAGATGTTCGAATATGTAAATTCCTTGATTACTAGTGTCACTTTTATCTCTCAACAGCTCGAGAAGACACAGGGCGGGTCGAAGACCACCCAACAAGAAGATAATACAATTAAAGGACAGGAGCAAACAGCACATTGGACTGTAAGAGAAGGATATCACGTTCTCCTTCGTAATTTCAATAGAAGGTGGACTAGCCCCAGATTTACTAGGCCCCACCAAATTGATAAAGTAACTATTAGAGCAGTGAAGCTCAAGGATAAAGAGGTTTGGACTCCCCTGCATGACATCAAGCCCTACAAAGATCAGACCCGCCCTTGCGTAGACGACAGGGCCAACGCAGCAGCAACAGCAACGAAAGACAACGCAGCAGCAACAAAAACAAAAGACAACGGTGACACAGCCCCTGTCCCCTCCCAAACTCCAGTCACCCCTAAGGACTCAAATGGACAATCGCCCACAGCCCCCCATGATCACGAGGTCCTGGAGCAACAAAAACACTGCCCTGGCCAAACCCATCCCTGCCATTACCTAAATAAAGGACATTGTATAATAAACTGTCATATTGCACCACACTTGTAGACACATGCATGTTCTCTCTCTCTTTTGTCTCTCACATGCAGGTGCCGCATGTTACCGTTTACGTATAAAGAAAAGTGAAGTAACTAACATTGCATTTTCCCCAGGGGTAAATGCTGCCACGGATGACGACACACCCGAAGCACTGTCACACCAATTTGTGTATGTAATAAAAAGACCAAAATATTTAAAGAAGAGAAAAATACATGTGTATTACAACACTTCCTTCTAGCCATAGAGCAATCATTCCCACATCTCCAGGAACCTTTACCAACCCTGAGAGATAGGTTGTTAAGATACGCATGGGAGCAGCTTTTCGCTTGGGCATTAAACGACTATTTGATAGGAAGAGCTTAAATAAACAGAACTAACAAAATTAACACCTATTTTCAGAAATTTTCAGCCGGGCACCCATAGCGCCAATAATAAGCTGCAGGACCACAGCAAAGTTAAGAGGAAAATGCCAGTGATATTAGTTATTGTATTAAAGATTATAGGTTTGTTGTTTATCACTGGCCTATTTGCTGCCAGTGTCTGGTAGACACACTAATTTAAATATTAGGGCACCTGGCAAAGCCCTGAAAAACCCAGGTGGGTATACTTGAATCAACAAAACGAAAGATTTCAGGGTGAGAGGTCACACTACTCCAGCATTCTAAAATATATAATTGTCAATGAAAGTACATTTTTTCACATGAATGTGTTTTAATAACATCTGGATAATACTGGTGATAGCGCACTCAAGGGGTATTAGAGAAAACAATACAAATAGGTATGATCCAGTAGGCAAGAATGGATCTCAATGAAAAAACAAACAACAGCAAACTGCTACTCTTGGTCAATCATATCAGTTGTGCAGTTATAAGAAAGAACATAAATCCAAATTCATGAACATATATACAGAAAGTCACAAACAACTACAATGCCTAAACTGTGCACTGTTCAGGTAGTGTTTATCGTCGACACAACAGTGTTTCGGCCTAAAGGAGCTGTGGAGTGCAGCTTAGTGGGCAGGCCTTCATCAGGACGTGTGATGGAAGAATGGCGGTCCCAGGATCTTTATCAAAGACTTATCCAGTGCAAGGGTAAGTGAGAAAATCCATCATAAGTATAGATGTCCGACGGCATTAAATGCGCCGTGTAAAGGAAACAAGTGTACATCTCACACAGTGGGAAATGTCTTCTAAGTTAATGGAGACACTCACTGCAGAAGATATCTGCTGACCTAGATTGTCCAAAAATGACAATGCTTCTGTTAATCGAAGCATTTTGTGTGGGCTGAGCGGAGCGGCGTATGTTCAGTGTACAGAGAAATCCGCGAAAGTGAGATGAAGGAAGTGACGTTGAACTACCTACCATGTGAATGGCGCGCAAGCAAAGTTGCTGGAGTTATGGGGTGCTGGGAAAGACCCCTGCTGCTAATATATGAGAAAGTATACACGAAAGAAGGATGGACAGACGGGGGTGTGGGGAGCGAAATGGTAACACTGACAAAACCAAATATAGCGAAAATAGACGATGAAAACAACAAGTGTTTCAATGGATGGACTAAGACAGCCGGACTGGTGACCTGGTTAGAGAAGGACGAAGGCCCGGTATCAATATTCCACTAACTGCATCGACACTATGTTATCAACATGTCGGAAGTAACAGCAACTGCAAAAGGATAGTGACAATAACAAAGGAGTGTGCCTGTACAGCGGTTCTAATGGACCACTATTGGGCCAGCGGAGACAAGGCATACCACAGCTTGCCGCCATCCTGGAATGGACTATGTACCACGGTACACATAAATGTACCATCCTTAGTGGTACCACAGAAAGATGTGAACTTGGCAAACTTCCCTAAGATGGATGAAGGGAATAAAAGGAGGAAAAGATCTATGAGGATTGAAGAAGGAAAAGAAAATAACGGTACAAATATATTGTCAAGAGTAAAAAGACAAGGAGAGCCACTGACGGGAAACTATCTATGGGGAAGATCAGAAACAGCTCTCAGTGACATCCCACCAGGACACAGACTGTTTAGCAGAGCGGCAATGTTCTTCTCATCAATAATACATTCAGGACTGCAGGCGTATGCAAATGCAAAATGGCTCCAAATAACAAGATGGGCGCTAATGATGACAATAAATTCCACCGTCAATGGATTTAATGCAATAAAAGTAAAATTGAGAGCAGTACGAATGGTAGCACTGCAGAATAGATATGTGCTAGAAATCCTTACTGCAATGGAAGGAGGAGTTTTTGCAAAAATTGGAAAATCATGTTGCACATTCAACCCTGCTAATGACGCAGATAATGGCACCCTTACTGAGACAGTATCACAGCTTGCCAAGATGCACACCAAGATGGAAGAAGAAGCTAAAGGAGTGAAGAAAGATGGCAGCTGGTTTTCCTAATTGTGGTCATGGATGCCATCATGGTTGTCAGATGGCCTTAAAATAATAGCTGGGTGCATAATATTGGGAATGGCTGCCCTTTTAGGATTAAGGACGTGGAGAGCTCGGACGACTGATGAAATGATGGAAATGATAGGCATGCACGCCTTAATGCCAGCAGAAGACAACAGACACACAGATATAATAACAAAAGAAAGGGAGACATTGCGCAAGCAAATATTAGAAAGTGACTCGCACCCGCCATCTGTGAAGGTAGAAAACCCAAGGAACCCGAAGAGCTATGTTGGGAAGTAGGTCTACTGCAAACCCGGTGGTGCATGTGTGTATATATACTGGTCATTTGAAGATCATGTGAACTAGTACGGACACTTAGGAGGGATAACAAAGGTTTGGAGTCCACGCGGAGACAAGAGAGCGGATAATTGTGTGTTCGACAAGTCGACCAGAGGGGGGACTGAAGTGGGAAAATGGGAAAACACCCTCCCCCCATAATCATCCAGACCCTGGCCTAGAGGATCACAGCCCAAGCAACCCCCGCAAGAGGAGTTTGACCCGCTCACCTCCTTACCAGACGACAAGGAACCATGGGTTTGTGGCCCACATGCACGAGGAGCATGCCCACTAGCATGCCCTGGCGAAGCCGACGCCTGCGACATGGACCAGATCGACTAGAACAACAGCCGCAAAGCATCAACATCATTAGAGATGCCATGACGAAATAGCCAACAGACAAGAACACACGTGCCATGATGCACACTGGTCACTCACACACCAACCCGCACGAAGAACATACTCAGTGCTATGACATAGCGGACTGACAAACTCACGGGAGTGCATCATTGTTATTTTTCACATAGGCCTCCTACAGCACCGCAGAAACGCAAGAGGACAGAAGAGCTTGTGTATACGCTTGCAGGCGCTTCATGCTACCCTACCCCCATAGAGATGTCATCATACATATATATATATACATCTACTACTACTTGTGATACTCTGTCACCCTGTGGCACCTATGTTAGTAATTATACATCACCTCCCAGGAAAACTAGGCCCGAGTAGGCCGCAAGCAAGAGTCCCCAGGCCAGAGCCTTTAAGATGAAAAACCTTCTCGAGACGAAAAGCAATGCGCTGACCATGCAGAACGAGTCCCAGTGAGAGCCCACCGCCAAGGCCACAATGTTGCAACCCACATACTGAGCTCTCAGTGCCAAGGCTACACCTGCCACAGCCAGCACCCCTTTGGGCCGAAAAAGCAAATTTAATGCTCATAATTATGCTCCAGCTACAGTCTTTACACACGTGACCGAGCCGAGCTGACAAGATGCCAAGCTTACGAGACAGAAAGTCGCTGGTGTCCCACGTCTGGGACGCAGGTTGCAACAACGAAGCAACAAGTTGGACACCTACACCGATGGGAAAGGCGTGATCATCAGCCACTAGCAAAGACCTGTCCATTGTCCGCCACTAAGACATAGTTGCACAATGTTGCCAACACCAGGTACCTTGCGGGTTGGGTACAGTGATGGTCCCAGGCTTGGGGGCTCACGAGCGGACCAATCAAAGTACGAGGGGCTCCTCACTGACGCCATTTCGGGTAGCCAATCACCAAGGGTCCCCATGTAACTACTTTATTGTAGCAAGTGCTGGGGGCAACCCAAGTGTGCCCCCTGACCTGTCCTTTTCAAATAACATTTCTCCATATATGTATCTATACTAACCCTACCACTCGGGGAGCCAACCCGAAGTGGCGATAGGTTTTGTGACAGTTTTTCCCAGGTGACGCGAGCAGCACGCCAGACTACGTTAAAAAGGGCCTGCGAGCCCCACTAAGAATGAGAGCGTCTCTCCGGATGAATACGGACGGAGACCTTTCCCTGCCGTTACTATAATAAGCAGCAGTAATTACTTTGTTCTTGTGTGTGCCTCATACTCCTTTTGGGACGCGGGAGGAGTTGGGGCCTCCCTAGCCCCGGAGGTCCGCGGACGGCTCTGCGGGCCCCGGGAGATCACCCCAACAACAGTAAAACAGTAAAACAGGCAAGGAAAGTAGTAAACTAAAGGGTTCCATGTGTTAATATCCCCGCAAAATATTGCCATACAAAAATATCACCATATTTTTACAGCGATATTAAGGCATGAAAGCTACGGGAGAAACCCCCGCCACCCCTGCATTATTTTTGAAGGAGCGGGGGACACCCCCGCAACCCCTGCTCCCAAAAAAAAACAAAAACGACCCCCCCCAAAAAAAATATTGCCTGATGCCGTTCCAGACAACCATATCTACGGCAATATTTTTGGTGGGGATAATATTTATTCATACCAACTAAAGTAAACACACTACACAAACAAACATTAAATACAATGCCTTTACCCCCACACTGATGTCTGCATCTTGTATTATTTTTCTTTAGAGGACAAGCAAGGTAGCCCTCCTAGCCATGACCTAATTGGGCGAGGGGCTACACTGGAAAACATGACTGGGTGCCAACAAAACAGTTTTTCGTAACCAACATCGTTTCCTCAACTTTCATCTCACAGAGCATACTCGCACACCTCAAAAGCACCAATCAAACCTCACAGAAAACTATTCTACTTCAGAGAGCCCCACCACACCTGCAGGGATGGCGTCAGGGCTTTTCAATCATTTTAAATGAAAGGGGCCTTGAGTCTCAGGCGGGACCCCCTGGCATCAACTGCTCTCATGTTGCCAGTCAGCACTCTTAATACACACCAATACATTAATTTCTCTATTTTCGTTCTGGAGCTTAAAATGCACGTTTTGCAGCGCTCACATTATAAGCTGCATTTTCTATTCCTGTGGGATATACAGAAGTGTTATCACCTCATTGCCTTCTAACACTGGTTCCTCCACATCAGCCACTTGCTGACAAAGAAGGGTTTGGAGCTTTTCAGTGGACATTTAGTGTTTAAGCTCCCCGCTGGCTGTCTCGTGATAATCATGAGTCTGGAAGCCAAAGAGGGGGGTTCATTTATTTAAATTATTATTATATTTGTTCATTTACACTTAATACCAACAAGGGGTTTCTAAGCGCGGGATCAGGATTTGTATCTGTGTTGCACTGCATTGTCTTGCTTCCAAGATAAACGCGTTGCCCTTGATCTATCTTTCCTGCCTGGTTGGGAGTGATGAGACCAGGCTCTTAAGTAAAGCAGAACAAGCACTAGCAAAGCTAACAGTTTGTGCTTTTGTGTACTCTTGGATAGGCTGGCATGCTCCAGACATTGCCATAATGAAGCTAGCTGGACATTAGATGGCTACAGCTCTTAGTACCTGGGGCGACAATTAACCTCATCTTTGTCACGATTGCAATGTATGCACACCATGGGTGCCTCAGACTGTTTCCGTTCTAAGCAGAGGGCCTCCTCCCATCACATCTTCTGCGAGGCCAGAACTCCTTACTCAGAAGCAAAACCCCTAGACAGCCCCCACAAACCTCACAGAGCAATCATACCTCACATGACATAATTTGTCCTCAGAAAGCGGTACCACCCTATCCCCCACCAACCCTCCACCCCACTCCCGAGGGAGATCTGCACCATACTTTGAGTACTGTGCCATAGGGTGGTCACAGAAACCGCAGTGCGGGCACTTAGTTTTTAACGTGTGCTGTGTGTGTGTGCTGTGTGCTGGTGTATGTGCTGGTGTGCGTGCATGCGTGTGTGCGTGTTATGTCAAAGGATATTTATACCGAGCACTATCACCACCCGAGTGGTGCCCTGGCAGATCTGAAAAGCAAGAGTGTAAGGTAAATTAGTAGGACCGAGCGGGAAAAATGCGCAAGAGAGCTGCAATGGGCTGTTGGCAGCTTCAGTTCGGTTTACACTGTTCGCTGAGCGTAGGTGTGGTTTTCGGGTGGATAGTTGGTGAAGTGCGTGCAGTTTGTTGTGCTGCATAGGTATGGCTGCACATGCAGCGTGCCTGGTAGTAATTACGGCTGTGCCCAGCACAGCCCGTGGAGCTGCTCACAAGGTGTCCCTGCCGTGGCGTAACTCCGATCAATAATATACTTGCCCAGGGTGCCCACCTCCCGGCGGAAGCAGACAGACTTCTCAGAAAGCAAAGGGCAGAGTTTGTATTTCCGTGCCCAGGTCGCGAGTTCTCAGAAGTGTTTTCTTGCCGCGGACCTTCGCCGAACACTGCCCCGGGAGCCCAGAAAGATGTGTGTGCAGCTCAGTGCAATAAATAAAGCCCTGGTGTGGGAGAGCTAGGCGGCCCTGGCGGTGCACGGGGCCGGGTTTAGGCGGGCCCGCACCCCACCACGGCTCGGCCCAGCCTGGGAATTAATGAAGTGAAGTCTCTCCACTCCGTATAGGTCACCAACCACGAAGTCCCATTGGACTCCCAAATATACCAACTCATGATGCCAGCCCGTCTTTCTGGCGACATGAGACCCCACCTGTCCGTCAGGCTTCACAGAAAAATCCCTGCGCCCCATACATTTCCCCGCCCTCTTAACATAAAAACCCCTTGACCTCATCCTCGCTGCAATCTTTGGTACCCCGAACTTTCCGAGCTCTACACCATGCAAAACGCAAGACCGCTCCGACGGTGCTATTACAATATTAGCAAACGTTGTACACGCTTTCCACGTCCTATATGCGTGGGTTTGTGCCACTCTCCTTGCCCTCCACGACGGTGTGGTCTCGTGATTTTTTGGTTGGAGGCGGGGTGTGTGCGGTGCATTTGCAGGGCCTCTTTTGGTCCCCAGTCCACCCCTAGTTGTTCCGGGTAGACAGGAAACGGAAAGACTTCAAGTTCCAAACAGAGTCGGCTGGGCGCATGCCAGAGAACCATAAGCAACAGTGGCCTCTTTAGCCTGGGGTGGCCCAAGTGGGGCACTGACTCAGCAGGGGTGGCATAAACTACGAGCGCGCACACACTTTATGATAGTTTACGATAATGGGGTGGCCAATCAGATTCCAGGGTCAGCACGTGCCACACCATGCCCCTCCATGGACACGCCACTGGCCCAGGAAACCTCGCAATGCTGCGACAAGCCAGCCCGCTCCGGCACAGTGTCTGCTTGGGCTGTTACATTCTCCAGCTGTGCCCTTTCCAGTTACTGCTGCAACAAGATGACTCGAACTATCCGCATCCTGGCGACACATTCCAGGTGCCCCCATGCCCTACCCTTGCTAGCATGCCTCCCATCTGCCCCCCCACCCCCTCCAGTGCACTACTGGACAGATGAGCTCCGAGTGAATACAGTCCCACTTCCGCCCTGGCACCCGGTGTCACCCTGGGCAGAGTTATTAGCTAGCCGTGCCCAGGCATGACACGGAGGGCAGGCAGGGTGATCTACGAAACCAGCTGGGGCCCCCGGCGAGCCCAATTTGCTAGGTAAATGTACACTAGATGGAGAGAGGGGGGTAGCAGCTGGGTGTGACCCCAGCAGCGTACCAACATGCAGAAAGTGGGAAGTTTACAGAAGGTGGGACTGGGAGCCAAAGAGGGGGTTGGGAGTGATGAGGCCGGGCTCTTTAAAGAGAGAGGAACACGCATTAGCAAAGCTAACAGATTTGGCTTTTGTGTGCTCTTGGGATAGGCAAGCTCCAGACATTGCCATAACCACTCCGGTGGTGATAGTGCGCCGTATAAATGATCTTTAACATAACATAACAGAATGGTACTACCTGGCCATAAAATGGCAACAGCTGACAAATGCTCTTAGTGCTTGGGGCATATCCTGGCAGTGCTAACAGGGCCTAGAAAATGCCTATCTAATCCATGTTACATACCTCAAACTGTTGGCTTTGCCAAAGCTATTTTTTGAACAGGAATTTAGTGTGAGGAACAGATGCAAGGACATACATATTGCACATTAATCAATGGTCTGATAGGGCACGTGTTTCAGGCATGTTTATCACCCAAGAGCTCATTTACAGCTGCAACTAAATAATTACCTCTCAGAAGACTGCTTAGAAATAACATTGTCAACACCTAAAAAGCACATAGCTGGTGGGGGGAGAAGCGGGGCGCAAATAGCTAATGGGAATTGAAATAGGGACTAGCATGGTCAGGGGTGGTCACAGCGCAGGAAAAAACCCAAACGCCCTAAGACTGCGTCCCTCATCACATCCCATTTCTTTTGTGTCTTCACTTCCCAAGTCAACAATTTCAGACGATGGTCATCGCGTACAGCGCCACCTAACAGTCAAAACTAAAAAGGAAGACTAAATGGGGGGAAATAGAACTATTGTAAAATGAAGTGGCCCTAATATTTGAAATCAACTCTTTCCTAATCTCAATGTCCCAAAATGCTCCATGTAAACCCAACCTCCCTGGCCTGGTAGCCCATGCAGGGACTACTGCCTCCTAAGGTGCTGTGTACACACGTACACACACACCCACCCACCCCCCACCGGCCCCCCCAGTCTAGGTCTGGTATCCACTGAAAATATCAGCAGCAAAGACAGACTGCAAGAAGGTAAACCTGTCAATCCACCATAACACAGACTGTAAGAAAGGCATGTTAGGGTATTTTGTGGGTGGGCTAGTGTTGGTTATAAATATGGGGGTCCCCCATGCCAAGTATGAGGAGGGGCAGCCTGGCGGGTACAGGGTGCCCACTATGGAAGAGTAGAGGGGCAAGTGCATACTAACTTGCAGCCCTTCCAGATATGTTGGCCTACAACTCCCAGCAGACCCGGCTAGTATAGCGAATGGCGACAGATCCTGGTAGTCACGGTCCAAACCATCTGGACACTGCAGGTTGTAGACCCCTGTAGTGAATGATTGAAGGGGGGCTAGAAAAGGTTTGGGGACAGAGTTAGACAAGTTAAACTGGTTAAAAGAGGGGCACATAATACTATTTTTTTAATTGTAAAATGTGTAAACTACAAAAAGAATAGCTGAATAATCAGAACTTCCTCAAGGCTCTGATATTCTCCCTGCGGCTGTTTGGTATCTGTATAAAAGATCGGGGGAAAAATGGTAGAATTATTCGATTTTCACTGTACCAAAATTACGGACAGCTGAAAATGTCAAACAATTCTACCATTCGTGACCATTATATCGAACAAGGGAAAAAAGGGTTGCAGGGGTGTTCCCCGCATCCTTCTTCACTATAATGGCAATGGGGGTGGCGGGGGGGGGGTCCCCCGCTGCAGATAGGATAACGTTTTTAAGTGAAGGGAACCAGCTTTGCAGAGGGATGGAGGAGTCGGCGGCAAACAACAAGGTGTTATTCGTTCAAATAACTTTCGTTTGTTTCTTCCGAGATAATTTCAAATACGATTATTTAATGCACAACCCTGTTGTTTAATCTTCATCTCTAGCCACTCGCTACACTACTCCCCTTTTTGGGAAAGGGGTTTTACATCTACACTAATGACACTCAGATTGTGTTACGTTTGAACTCGCAATATATCTACCCAATCCCTGTTTCCTTCTGAACGCCGGCAACCAGTTGCTGGTTGGACAAGAACAGACTTAAAGTCAGCTTTTCAAAGACCGAAAATATGTCGACTTGCGCAACCTCCTAAAACGCGCAGAATTCCAACTCCAATCAATGGTCCCTGCCTTAAACCATTGAGTTAACCGGAGTGTGCAGTCATTTTGGGCCCAAGTTAGACCGCTCCGCAGACTGCTTCCCTCATTTTTATTCCTACACAGGTGACCCTTTCCGATCAGTATATCACATCCAGGTTAGACTATTGCGAATTTGTCTCCACAGGCCCTTCGAGAATGACCCTGAAGACAGTGCAGAGTCTCCAAAATACTTTGGCTTTAACCCTGCTCAAATTATCCTAAAAAGCTTTGAAACGGTTGAACTGGGTTTCTAGTAGTTCCGCATATTCGTTTCAAGCCATTACGCAAGGCACATTATGGTCTGGAGGGTTGCCCAGAGCTGTGCCCGTGGTTATGATTGCTTCAAAACCTTCCAGCCATCACCTTTTGGTATTACGATCTGAGTTTCACCAGAAAGGCCAAAGATTTTTAAAGACACAAATTCTAGCGCTGTGCACCCATCGCCTGCTTCAGTCAGACGGATTGCGATTTGTGTTGCAACTTCGATTAGCTAGAAATGTGATCAATAGGTCATTGGTTGCCCAGACCTCAGTCTACTGGAATCTTTTCTCTGGGTTTGAAGAACATGCAAGGACATTTCATTTTTAGGAAATATCCCAAACTGCTCTTTTCGCCACTTAGCATGATGTCACCTGCTCCTGAGCTTCCACGTGCTCCACGGTGCTCTTTCTGGGCATAAACTGCGACCAATAAACACAAAAGAGAAAGTAGTTGGTATATATTTTTTATGGTGTATACTTTCACACAATGTTATATTTTATGTGCAAACATTTACTTGCATATTCTGAAGCAGTTTGGGCAAGATGTGTGCTTTATTTAAAAGGAGCAATCGTGAGTTCCGCCAACACACAGAATTATGTGCCATGATTGTAGTCCTTTTTTGCACCTTTGTGATTAGGCGCAGATTGTGCAGAAAGAACTGCTGGTGAATCAGGAGAATCCCTGTCTGTCTGAAGCCTCCCAAAAGGCCAGTGAGGCTGGGGAAAAGTCAGTCCCACATGAAAAAGAAAAGAAATTAAAAAAAACAACATTACACACACCTGATGCACCGGAAAGAAATGACTTGGTGTGGGGTGCTGCAGTAAGTGCACCTGTCAGGGTGCTTCCGGTCCATAATTAGAGAACAATAATGGGGCCTTGTTCGCCGTTTAAAGTGCTCTTTTATTTCTGAGATTCAGGTCAATTAACTTTTATTTTTTTTATGTGGCAGACACTCCTTTTCAACAATGGCCCACAAATTTCTAGCGTACATTGGACATCATTCTATGTTTTGTGCTATACCACCAGTAATTCTGGAGGGATTCCACCAAACGGTATTGAAAGATCAAAAGAAATATCAAGGATTAATACCACAAAAAAATGAAATACGCCAGTCACGAGTTCAAAAGTACATGTACAGTTTATTGGTCAGATAGCTATCTGGCTCCTAATGCCTCGCGGTGTGTACCAGCAGACACTGTGAGGGGAGAGAGTGCTGGACATCTCAAAAACCTCAGTATTTATACATTTTCTCATAATCCTGGACTCATCGTCCAGCCCCTCTTCGTGTTACACATTCACTAGGGTTCGTAGCCACTTCACATAACTAATACAGACTCAAATAACTATACATTTTTGTTCAATGTTTTCCTCAAACACTAGACATGTTTTTCTGCACATACGATACAATGGTAACATTTGTTTTCAAGCTTAAAGTTAATCCAGTTTCAAGAAACAAACACACAGATTTCTGCAAAGGCACACAGTTTCAGCTATTCAACATTCTGTTCCACTGTTTGAACGAGGATGACGCTATTGATACAGACAACATCTAATTTACTGTTCAGTTCAACTCTACTTTAGCTCCAAGGTTTCTTAGTGTAGGACAAAAAATCCACTTTCAGCAGCCTCAACATGCAACATGACACAGTACAAAGTTCATTTTTCTCTGCTGGAGCCAAAAACACAACATTTAACATGAGACAGAAAGCAGGAGTTAATCAAAATGGTGGATGACTTTAAAATGGCGGCGTAGTCAGTTTTATTCAGGTTCATTCAAATGCGATTTTCAATGCAATGCGAATGTGCTTAGGCCAATGTTCGTTTCTAGGCGGTATTATGTGAAATATACTTTAAAAGTTATAACCATTTCCGCCACCTGGTATTACCAGGTTATTACAAGCGGCAGGCATATCGGTAATTCCCCATTCCATGGAGTGCCATAAGACTTCATGGTGGGAATTGCTGGTATTTCAGGCACCGGTAATACCAGTGCCGGAAATACCAGCCGTTCAATGCTGGTGGTGGCCTGAGGTACCTTCAGCTCTTTGCCGGTGGGGATTACGTGATTTACCTCCAGCCAACTATTTGCCGGGCAGAAAAAAGTGCCAGTAAACATTATTACGGGCACTTTTTCACAGACCGCTAAACTTATAATGAGGCCCATTGTCTTTAAAGCATGCTGCGACATATCAAGCGTACCATTCGCCCTACTCCTACATCATTATGGTTTGATGTAAATATTTATATTGCACCCGTCATGCAACAAATTGTCTTGTTGTGCCAAAAAAGGGCAACCGGTTATTGTCATTCAGCTCAATGGCGCATTTTTCATTCACCTTAAAAAAGATTAAATGCTGTGTCGACCCTGCCTGGAATCAAGCTCATGGCTAGCAGGCTGCATGGAAGCAGGCAACAGCAATGCTGCCTTCTGGTAGATTTTACTAATGAGCGACAGAATTAGAACTTGGCTGGTTGTAAAAATGGCACCTAGAGTGTGAGGCCTGTACTTAGGCTCGGTTCTTGGTCCAGGCACAGGGTCTGTGCTGATATCAGTCAAGGAGCCATTTTTTGAATTGGAAGGAACTTTTCTGAATTCAAAGCTGCCAAGTTTCCTCCATCACGTGTAACACCTGGAGCCAGTCCTGGGTTTTCCCACTGCATGCTGGGACTTGTAGTTTTACTTTCCTCATTGTAAGTATGGGCCAACAAGTCCCAGCACGTAATGGGAAAAACATAGGAGTCAAGCATGATACAGGGCAACTTGGCAGCTATACGAAATCTGCAAAATGGGGGGGCGCGCACAAGGCACATTAAAACATTCCAAACAGGTGCAGGGATAATACGTAAGCAGCTTTGCTTCCCATCAACCTACGGCTTGTGATTTGAGGTAGAAAACTGTATATCGCAGCGTTACGTTCCTTGGCGGTCGGTGTACGTGTCTGGAAACGGCCCTCCACCTTAAGCAAAGCATGTTCAATTACAGCTAGGGACTCCCCAAGGGTTCAGGGCCATTATCAGCCAGCAGTGCCCAACGCAGATGCAATTAATGCTATTAGCGCCAAAGAATTCAGCCCAGGGTGGGAAAGTGGTAACTGCTTAAAAAACAAAAAGGCTGTGATCGAAGGGAATGCATAGCTGTGCACCATTTAATTGAAGAAAAACCAATGCCCATTCCAAGATGTCCACCGGGGTGATGTGAGTGTGGCTCGTGAGCAGGGGCGGCGCCAGTCTAGGGCTTGGGAGGGCTGAATCCCTCCCACTTTGAGGCAGAAGGCATCACTCTGCTGTGACACCTAGCCCAGGGCTCCAATGGCAAGAGCATATCAAAATTCTCACCTCAGAGAGCTGTGCATTTACTGGCATTTCAACAATCATTGAAATGACGTGGCAGCAGCAAACGCACAGTGGCAGAGGACAAAAGCCTGCCCAGGCAGTAGCAATAGACCCCCTATGATGAAGGGGGAGATTGGGTGAGGGGATATCAACTGCTCAATGAGTTTAATGGCCCCACCCATTACCAGATTTCAAAACCACCATCGACCCACCAGGCCGGCTCCACCCCTACTCGGGGGGAGAGTTCCTTCTACCTGACCATGTCAATGAGAGAAAGAGAGGGGAGGCGGCATAACAGAGGGTGTGCCAGAAAGCCGAGTAACAGGTAAGTCAGACTCACGGCAGGAGGGCGGGCAAGAGGGAGGGAAGCAGCATGGCAAAATATAACTTGTGTGAAGACAGGCCGGCACCCGGCGCATGGGGAAGCACTGTGGCGGTTCTCCGGAAAACAAGGGATAATACTGGCAGATTCAGTCATCCGTTCCAGGGAGCTGATTGGCTGGCTCTACCACACCTGGTGCTAACGTAAGAACTGAACAAAGTGTATTTTGACATCACAGCTGAATATAAATTGAAGACGCAGCCTAGTAAATGATATCATGCTTGCCATCTAGGTCCCATTAAACAAAGGGTGTCTGGAATCAGCATCATTGATTGTTGAAGATGGACAGATGGGTAAAGAAATGAATTTCTTATTTTCTTTAGACTGTCTTTTATTAGGAAAACTTGAACAATCATCACTTTGCTCCTTGGCCCCCCCCCCCCATGTGCAGCTGTTTTGTTAAGCTGATTTGTGGACCACAAACCAAGGTGGACTCTTGGGAGCCACTACGTTAGCACTGAAATGTAAACGGCTCCCCGCCCGCCAAATTTGTGTCTTTTGCATTGCTGAGGGCAAATTTGCAGGGCAAACGGTGGCATACACCCGTGTACGCCGCTTTTGACTGTCACTCAGCTGTGCAAAGTGAGTAAACTGACTTTTAATTGTGAGCGCCACTTGCCATGCTCGCATGGAAAGTGTAGTTCACAATTCCCATTAAATGCTGCCCAACATGCTCACATGTCGGGCAGCGTGTAAAGTTAATTGTGAACACTGCTTATGATAAGTGCATGGTAAGCAGTTAAGCAGTGTTCACCGTTATAACTAAACACAGTCCGACTTGCGAGCATGTCGGGAAGCATGTACAATGGATCCCTCTGCTGCCCACCTGGTTTATGCTGGTGCATAAAGCCGGAAGACCCCATAGGGATTTCCAGCATTTGTGCCAGCATGAAAATCCATAATGGTGCAAATTCTGGAGCATTTGTATGGGGGGAGGAAGGAAGGAAGGCGGTGGATGTGCAGGTTGCCTCAGGCAAGGCTTTTACATCTTCCATTGACGTTATGGTTCTGATGAACATGAGCTCCTTGGTGCTAATAACAATGAGGTTGCAGAATGTACTCAAGGATTATTGTGGATGGATGCCAGACTTTAGTACTTGTGAATGTGGAAATGCATGATCCGGTGACCTGTGCTGCCAAGCCAAGTTGTCCATAGTCTGGCAGTCTACATGGAAAGAGCCAGACCATTAGTTTGTTTCTTCTTGGAGCATGGAATTTCACAGTAGACACGTCCATCTATGGAAGATCTTTAACATGGTTTTAAACAGTAATCTTTTCCATAGCCAAAGGTGGGACTGATACATTGCGAGTCTCTGTAGGTGACGTGCTCTGTCACCCACTTGGTGTGGCCCACCTCGGATAGGACTAGTGCAATTATTGCCCATACTCTGAGTGGAAAGTGGAGCAATAGGCCGGCTCGTTTTAGTTTGGGCTATTAGGTGATGTGACGATTCACAAGGTGTTGTTCATTCTCCCCACGGGGGAACCCTTCTCCATGAGGCTAGGGAGGTGTGGCTGCTACCCAATTGTCCCTCTAGGGGTGGTTTAATGTGGGAGGACCTCATGGGGAGGGACTCCCCCTCTGGGGTAAGGATGACCACCTGGGGTACAGCCCTTTGATTGTTATTACTCCCCAACATTCCTTAACCCTCCCTAATGTCCAGAGCCACTACATTGACAGCAAACCTATAACATAGGGCCTAAAGCCAAAAGTTCTAGGACGAGGAAGAACATAGTAGACATAATGATCATTGTAATAACAGGGGTACGAGGTGGCCCCAGGGAGGCATGAGGATTAAGTCACTAACTAAGAAGGACTTATGCAATCCGCATCGGAGGAACTGAAAACAATGTATAAAAAGGAACAAATGACTATTAGAAGTGTCAAGCCTGGCCGCGGAGCCGAGCGCAGCAGTAACAATAAAGACAGTAGTGGCAAGCACGGCAGTATCCAGTCCTGTTGGAGAAAGCAGTGGTAACGAGGAAACCACTAGCCACCAGAGAAAGGTCTGGGAATCCAACAGTGAGAAAGAGAGCATGAGAGGAAAATGTCCTCTGCGCAGTGGTAACAATGAAACCAGGCAGGTGGTTGCAACAGTGCGCGGTATAATAACCTTTAACATTACAGAACACGGACCATCAGAAAATGGTCTGGCACCCAAAGAGTGAAAAAGAGAGCATCAGTGGAAATATTCCGGGGCTCAGTTGTAGCGAGGAAACCACCGGCCACCAGAGAAGGGTCTGGAACCCCAACAGTAAGAAAGAACTGTACCAAGCAATACCTGGAGAAGGGAGTAATTCTCCTGGTACCGAGCGAAGAGCTGTGATAAAGATGCTAGGGGAAGGGAGTCATTCCCCCTGGCCCTATTGTGAACTGAACCAAGTAACATGACACAATTACATCTAGGCCCACCTCACTTGCATCCACCGTCAACGCAGTTCTATTTTTTGGGTCAAATGATTTCAGACATGGAGCCTTCTCCACCTCCCTCTTAACCAGCTCAAATTCTGCCGCACACTCCGCAGACCATACAAATCTTACACACTTCCTCATAAGAGCTCTCATGGCCACAGTTTTTTCCGCGTAATTTGACACAAATTTAACATAATACTCTGCAAGACCCAGGAAAGCCCTTAGCTGATCCTTATTAACCGGAGCTGGCGTATCCCTCAACACTTGTACCAACTCCCTTTTTGGACTTGCACCTCGTGAACTCAAAGTGTGTCCCAGATATGTGACCTCCTCCACCCCCACCTGACACTTTGTTAATTTTACTGTTAGACCACTCTCTTTAAGAATTTGCATGACCTTCCTTACCCTTTCATCATGTTGCTCCCTGCTGCTGCCCCAAACCAAAATGTCATCTTGAAAGTAGCTGACACCCACCACCCCTTCAAACAACTGATGCATTAGCCTCTGAAATACTGCCGAAGCCGAAGCCAAACCAAAAGGCATACGACAAAATCTGAACGCCCCGAATGGAGTCACAAATGAAGTAAGAGGTCTCGACTCAACATGTAGGTCAATTTGGTGATACGCCGTTGACAAATCAAAAGTCGAAAAATAATTAGCCTCACCCAACGTCAAGAGCAACTCATTAATATTTGGCAAAGGATGCCGATCCACCCATATGCTGGCATTTAGCCTCCTTTTCATCATCGTTAAACTTTGCCCCACCAGCAGCCCGCAAATATACTTTAAAGGCATCTACCCACTGCTCCCAAGGCACCACTGGCTCTCCTGGGTTAGGCAGAAATGCTGGTGGAGGCCTAGCTGCTGTATGCAACATGGTCAACTTTACTGGCCAAAACCTTGTGCCCACCCAAAATTACTCATACACACTTTTAAGTGCCCCTTATAATCAGAGACACTTTGAGTCAGTAGGCATCACGTCAACCAAGATGACCGCACCCGGATGTCTTCCCTTGTGGCCTTGTGAGCGTGCACCCCCACGCATATGCAGCTCAACCAAAATCCTGGCACAGGGTGAGTCACAACCAAAAATATATCCAACGATGTGGGATGTCCCAACTTTACCAGCCCCCACACTTCCAGATCCACCTTAAAGGCGACGTAGCTGATGGTGTTCTCCTGTTTTTTACCAATCCACCAGCCCCACAGACAGCTGCTTCATAAAGCACACTGCGCCTGCTCCTGCAGCCCCTCCTGCTTCCCTGGAGCGACCGCAGGAAGCTCTGAGCACGCAGACGTCACCACAGCCCCTCCTCGTTATCTACTAAGACACTATCGGTGCGGAGTTCACTGCCGGAAGAACTGCTGGTGCCTGTGCTCCCGTTGGGCCACCAACTCAGGAACGCCACCGGGGGCGGGACTAGCTGCCGGCGGACATCGAATACAGGGCCAGAAGACACTATCGGGGCGGCGCTCACTGCCGGAAGAACTGCTGGTGCCTGCCAATGCCTGTGCTCCTGCTGGGCCTCCAACGCAGGAACACCCCCGGGGGCGGGACCAGCTGCCGGCAGACAGCGAATACAGGGCCAGCTGCCGGCAGACTGCAGGTGCACTCGCACACCGGCCTCCGATCCGGGGCACCACACAAACTGCCCCCGGCCAACCGGCGGCAACAGTTCCTCGTCCTGCGCACCTGACGGCGTGAGCGCCCGCTCTGCCCAGTCGCACTGATCTAGGCAACCGGCGGCAGCCCGGCAGCACCCCGCCTGGGCGCTCGAGCAGCTCCTCAACCTTCACCGGGGCTGGACCAGCTGCCAGCAAACAACGAATGCGGGGCCAGCCGCCGTCGGACAGCTAATGCAGGTGCGCTCACCGGCCTCCGATCCGGGGCAACGGTTCCTCGCCCGAACAGTTCCTCGACCTCCACACCTCACAGGCAGCCACCCGCCCGGCCTTCAAGCCCGCAGCAGCAGCTCCAGAAGGTCCAGCGCCAGTCGGCCCCCGTCCACACCGACTGCGCCCCAGACGATGGGGAGCCAGACAGCAGGCTAGCACACGCGTGGAACAGGGTCTCGACCACAATCCCATCCTCGTCGCCAATGACACAATTACATCGACACAGGTAATTGTATTTATGTTTCTTTATTGGCGAGACCCCGCAGCCTCTAGCTACGGCTCCCCTCGCTCAACGGCTGCTGCGGAATGTTGATTCTGAGCGTAGATCAACATTCCACAAGATGCCTATGCACGAGCCCGTGCGTATTACAACATAACACCAGGAGAAGGGAGTCATTAGCCTGCTACCGAGCGAAGAGCTGTGATAAAGATGCTAGGGGAAGGGCATCATTCCCCCTGGCCCTATTGTGAACTGAAGCAAGTAACACCGGGAGAAGGGAGTATTTCTCCTGCTACAGGCCCAGGATTTGTGCTGAAGAAGCCAGGGGAAGCGCGTCATTCACCCTGGCATTTCTGTTGCAAAGCAGTCTTCTGAGAGTTAATATCTTAATTGGAGCTGTAAACCTGCTAATGGTGTAATACAAATGTCTCAACCAGGTCTGCCTTCAGTCACTCGATTTATAAGCACCATGCTTATCCTTCACTGAAGTCCTTTTAAAACAAACATTGCCAAAGTCAACAGATTTGGCTTGTGCTGCATAAGTATGGAGTATTTGCCAGGCACTGTTATTCGATACCTTTGTACTTGCACCATTTTGCACATGCTACCCACAATGGGCAGTAAATACCACTGCAGCAGTTTGTGGCAAGTGCCTTTCCCATGCCTACACAAAAGCCCAAATTGTTGGCATTGCCAATACTTGTTTTGTTTGCAATGGTTAGGTTCTTTTAAAAACTTCTAGGTGATGGAACGCGCCCTTTACTGAAGAGAAATCTGTGGCACCAGGGTTAGTTTGCGGTCCAGAATCAAGTTCACCAGTTTAACTTCACTGCCCTTCACTGCAGTGACTTCGAAGCTAGGAGGAAAAGCAGCAAACTTTAAAGAGAAGAGGTCCTTGGGGGGAGAACACAACACATGCTAAATAAAACTACATTAAAATGTGAAGGAAATCGCGGGTCTCCTGGGGATTCCCAGGTTGGACCCCCGAAATCATAGACTAGCCAGCTCTGGGTCTAGGACAGCACCATGGGATGTGCTTCTCTTGGTGTAGTGCTGGTGTAGGTTTGGGGCCTCCGCAAATGACTTGAATGCATATGACTCAGATAAAGCAAGTGCATTCCAAAAACATACCTTTTAGCATGGGCATCATTTTCGGGGGGACAAGTGTGTATGACTCAGATAAAGCAAGTGCATTCCAAAAACATACCTTTTAGCATGGGCATCATTTTCGGGGGGACAAGTGTGTACGAGCACGCCAACTTTTGTGGCATGCCATTTTGTCCCACTCATGTGGCAGGGACACTTTCATTTAGATGTCATGTCCCCCACAACCCCCCCAAAATGTTCAGCAAAGTTACTCCACTTGTTTAGAAAAGTGGAGAGAACAAAGCCGGCATTCCCTTACAGTGCGCCATTTTGTGAAGATTACCGTGGACGGAAGTTGTAGTTAAAATGGCCTGGGTGGGTGGTGAGCAATCAATACTTCCCAGTTTTGATAGGAAGCATTAGACCGACATAAAACTGCTCAATGTAACTATGGAAGTCAATTTCCAAGTGGATACGGCGCCACCAACTGTCTTTACCCCTAGGCCTGTGTGTGAGCTTATACTTAAAAGACCCTCACCCACATGGGCACTGTGAACGTGCCGTGCCCGTGTAACCTTGTGCCAGGTAAAGCCACTACAGCCCGGCGCAACTCCAGTGCAGGGTGGGACTCGTAGCACTGTCACCCAGAATGCCACCTGTGTGACACGGGCCCGTGTCGCGCTTCCAGGCATGGGTCTTACGGCCTCACACTGCTCCAGCGCACCGAAGGCACTGCTCAAATCTATCCATTTATGTAACTCGGTGACACCCGGGTTACGCACATTCTCACACTGCACCAAGGCTGCACACGCTGCTAAACTAAAACTTGGTACAGTTTTATACTCTGCCAGTGAGCGGACAACCAGCTGCACACGTCCCCGGGACTATATGTTTCCAGGTGTGCCATGCAGGACTTTAGCAGCAACGCACATATAAGTGGGGGGCACTGCCAGAGCCCTGTACCCATAAGAAAACCCTCTGCCAAGCAGAGCTCGGCTACTTCAGTATCACACGAATTAAGTGCAGACAGAAGACTTGCTAACACTGCGTGCCCATCTAATACCATATCAATGCCCATCTGTTCCCGCGCGCAGTAACATAACTATGCAGGCTCGGGCTGGCCTATAGGGCAATACGGCCATGGCCGAGCCAGAGCCACAGCATGCTAGTGTGGGGCAGTTATTTTGGTCAAAGTGTGCCACTTTTTTGGTGGGGCTGGTAGTTAACCAGTGTTGCTGAATAAATATTCTTTAAAATTGACAATTTGCATCACACGTTATATAAAAAAAAAACTCCCCCCTGGTTACTATTCAGTGTCACAAAAGGAATGAATAGCCATTTGCAACTGTGGGCTACTTTTTCATTGGTGCCCGAGACAATTATATGGCCCCGTCCGACCCTCTATCTGTGGTAGCGTGCTTCTGCACAACGCGGTTTTATCAATCTGGCGAAAAAAGAAAAAAAACACTATTCACGAGTAAACACTGTGGGAATGCTATATTAATCAGGGAAACTGAATTCATAATAAGGAGTTTGGTAAACAATCGCAGTTCAGAAGTCATGGCTTGCAGTGGAAAGAACAGCATGCATTGTTGCAGAAACCTAGTACAAGTTGGCCGCCCACATAGCTTCTACTCATTTTGCTGCCCCCAGCTGTGATGTCATCATGCTCATTTCTGCCATGTGTTTCTTTGCTGGGAAGTCATTAGACAAGAAAAGGGGGCAGAGGTGATGACACATGTTGCCCTTGGAGCTGGTGATTGGTCAGAGGTCGTGACCCTCTTATTAGGAAGTTGAAAGGTTACAATGGGGCTATACACAGTCCCCAGTGTCTCAAAAGCAGACTGCCTGTTGCTGCTCAGTGACCGTGGTACATGGGGCAGTTGCATATCAATAAAGGGAATTAAACGGGTGGTTATCTGAAGATGGCAACTAAGCGCGTGACAAGTTAGGGGGAAAGCGCAGGACAACAATGACGCTGAGCTCTGCATCGAGCCAATGTAATTGTTGCCACCCGTATTCTATGAGCATCCAGCTGACAAGACAGACCCATTCTAGTTTGGGGAGTGTCAGAGGGTCTCCCAGAATAGCAGTCCATATCCTACCAGTTAGATCAATCCTACTTGTGCATAACACCACCTCAAACATGCAGTTCCAACCCTCTGTCTCCTCAAGCACATACATAACACATGTCACAGAAGGGGATGGGACCAATTGATCAGGCAGACCAAAACTTCTTTTTTAAACAAAGTTTTCTTGAGGGTTAGTATAGAAAGGATGGACAAAACAACAAGCAAACAGGCTCTTCATTCACTTAATGACAATGGATAATCACTCAAAGACAATTGCAGGGTCTTCACAACTTAATGGAGGGAAGGGTCTTTCAGGGAAGACAGTGCCTAACAGAAGAGTCTCTCATATGCCAGGGACCAGATTTCCTTAGTCCTTCACTGTAAGTTTCAAGGGGTTCTGGAACCCTGGTGTTGTGGGCCTTCCGAGGTTCACGAACCCTCCTCTTAGTCTCTGTTTTCTGTCATCTTTTAGGGTTTCCAGCACCTTTCTTCACTTCACCCTTCTTCATGAAGGGATCAGATAGGTCTGTCCCCGGCCTGCTGGTTTCATTATTCCCCTTATTGCAACAGTTCCAGCTCCCCCCTCTGTTATTTCCGCATTATAGGGCCGCTGGGCCACTGGTGTCCGGTAGAGCCATGAAGGAAGGGCCCTGTGTTGTGTTCCGTTAAGAGTTTTTTATACTGCTTCGGTCGTCACTGTAGTGGTCTAACAGCACACAGGCTGGTCCGGAGGTTGATTTATTTGCCCCCTCAGGAGTATTCAGACATTCCCAAACAGGCACAAACTTTCAGTTAAATAGTAGGGATAAGTAGGCGACCCTGAAGATGTACCGTAACCAGATGCAGTAGAAACCATTCCATGCCTGGAATGTCTTCCAGTATAATGTTCCCTTAAATAATTAAGCAATAATAATTGGGTCCCTGGTGGTAATGGCCAAGGGCCTGAGCAAAGGAAAGCCCTTTAACGAGGGTTCCTGGGATGTTACCACCGGGTACAGCTTGGCGACCCAGTTATTATGTAAAGTGGTCTTATTTGGTGCCCTTGAATGGCTCTGTATGAAAGGGGAGCAGGGTGTGTTAGTCAGATAGCGGGAAGGCAGATGAAGACACCTGTATTGTTGGTCAACGCAGGACGAAGTATCCGTTATCTGAGTGCCGCTATGATAATCTCTACGTTGTTTAGCCGTATGGGTTTTATTTTTCTTATTGCCGCTAGAAATAGGGATCCTTAGACTCCATCACTGCAATTTTAGGATTTGTGTAACCATTTCAGGAGCCACACTCATAGCTGGTACTAAGGCCCTCCAGGTGAGAGTGTGTGCCAGGGTCCCCCTGGGCCCCATATTCCTGCCTTAATATTGTATTTAGCGGGCCAGGGCACCCGCGTGCAGCGAGGCACTTCCCATTTCCCTGGGGCTTGGTCTCTCCTCCCTCCTCCCGCCTACGGCCCTCCCTCCACCCGTGATAGGCTACCTGAGCCTCCTCTCCCGAGTCAGCTACCGGCACTGCTAGTGCGCAGTGATTCCACTGCTGAGGCGCTCCAGGTGAACGCGCGTGCCAGGGTCTCCCTGGGCCCCATATTCCTGCCTTAATATTGTATTTAGTGGGCCAGGGCACCCGCATGCAGCAAGGCACTTCCCATTTCCCTGGGGCTTGGTCTCTCCTCCCTCCTGCCGCGTAAAGCCCTGCCTCCACCCGTGATAGGCTGCCTGAGCCTCCTCTCCCGAGCCAGCTACCGGCACTGCTAGTGCGTGGTGATTCCACTGCTGAGGTCCTCCAGGGGAAGCCAGTAACCAGCCGTCAACCATCAACTACAAGGACCAGTAAGGTAGGAGTGGCCCTGGGCCAAGTGCAGAGCAACCACTCTAGAATAGAATCCAAGCCACCTAAACCCATATTAAGCAAGGGGACGACTCTGCACTGCATCTCTCACCGTCTTCCTCTAACTTAGTAAAAATTCAAACATTGCCTAATATTGGACTATTCTGGCCTGCTCGTCCTGTCTTGAAACTGCATGGTATGAGATTTAGACTGCATTGTTAGGCCTCTCTCCCACTATACAGGTCTCCCAAGTCTAGTTGGGGTTCTGTCCCCAACTACACTGTATGATATTAGACTGCATTGATAGGCCTACAAACTGCATTGCATGACATTCAGACTGCATTGATAGGCCTCTCTCCCACTATTCAGGTCTCCCAAGTCTAGTTGGGGTTCTGTCCCCAACTACACTGTATGATATTAGACTGCATTGATAGGCCTACAAACTGCATTGCATGACATTCAGACTGCATTGATAGGCCTCTCTCCCACTATACAGGTCTCCCAAGTCTAGCTAAGGTTCTGTCCCCAATTGCACCGTGTGATATTAGACTGCATTGATAGGCCTACAAACTTCATTGTATGATATTTAGACTGAGTTGATAGCCCTCTCTCCCAACATGCAGGCCTTTCAAGTCTAGCTGAGGTTCTGTCCCCAACTGCACTGTGCGATACTAGACTGCATTCATAGGCCCACAAACTGCACTGTATGATGTTTATATTGCACTGGTAGGCCTTTCTCCCACTATACAAGTCTTCCAAATCTAGCTGGGGTTCTGTCGCCAATTGCACTGTGATATTAGACTGCATTAATAGGCCTACAAACGACACTGTATTATATTTAGACTGAACTAATAGGCCTCTCTCCCAATATACAGGTCTCTCAAGTCTTGCTGGGGTTCTGTCCCCAATTGCATGTATGCATGTATTGTACTGTATTGTATTGTACAACATTAGACTGTATTAATAGGCCTACAAACTGCTTTCTGTGTTATTTAGACTGTATTGATAGGCCTCTTTCCCACTATACAAGTCACCCGAGTCTAGCTGGGGCTCTGTCCCCAATTGCACTGTATGATATTAGGCCGCATTTACAGGCCTATAAACTGCATTGTATAATATTTAGACCAAATTGATAGGCCTCTTTCCCACTATACATGTCTCCCAAGTCTTGCTGGAGGTCTGTCCCCAAGTGAACTATGTGATATCAGAATGCACTAATAAGCCTACAAACTGCATTGTATGACATTCAGACTGCATAGGTAGGCCTCTCTCCCACTAAACAGATCTACCAAGTCTAGCTGGGGTTCTGCCCGCAATAGCGCTAGGCCTACAAACTGCATTGTATGATATCTAGACCGAGTTGATAGGCCTCTCTCCCACTTCACAGGTCTCCCAGGTCTGGCTGGGGTTCTGCCCCCAATTGCACTGTGTGATGTTTAGATTGCATTGACTGGCCTCCAAATGACATTGTACGATATTTAGATTGCATTGATAGGCCCCTCTCCCACTATACAGATCTCTCGAATTTAGCAGGGGTTCTGTCTCCAATTGCATTGTGTGTTTTTAGACTGCATTGATAGGCCTCCAAACTGCATTGTATGATATTTAGATTGCATTGCTGGACCTCTCTCCCACCATACAGGTCTCTCAAATCTAGCTGAGGTTCTGTCTCCAATTTCACCATGTGTGATTGGACTGCATTGTACTATATTTAGATTGCACTGCTGGGCCTCTGTACCCACTACATAGGCCGCGCAAATTGAGAAGACGCTCTTTGTCCGGACTGCATGGTGTGATACTTAGATTGCATTGATTGGGCCTCTCACCCACTTTGCAGACCTCCCAGATCTAGCAGGGGCTCTGTTTCCATTAGCACTGCTCGAAAGTAGATTGCATTGATAGGCGCATCCCCCACTATAAAGATCTCCCAGATTTGCTGACCGACTCACCCCGAAGTGAGACAAACCCACTAGTGATCCACTGTGGAGTGATACTCCAAGTAGGGGCCCACGCCTCATAAGGCGTTATTCCTAGCAGCACCCCCCCAACCCACTCTTCAATTAGGAGATACCCTTCTCAAACCCACATATCTAGCTCACCACAGTGAACTGCGTCCTGGGATGAACACAAAATACAACAAACGCACGACTGAGGCGATAACACCCTACATCACCAAAACAAGAGGAACTTCCAATCAACAAACACAACCCCTGGAAGACGACCCGATGAACACAGAAATCCAAGACAGAACCTAGAGGAACTCTTCAAAGATGCAGACACCCCAAAACCGACTACGCAACAAGACCTCGGCCAGGAAGGAAACCTCAACTTCGATCAGAAGACGACCTCTACTAGAAAGTCCAAACAACAAGACCTACAAACTACACTGCAATTTAATAAACGCAAGATCCATGTCAAAACACTCAACAGAGATCTTCGAGTAACTCGATGACAATGGCATTGACATCCTGTTCATCACAGAAACATGGCTGGACAACAACTACAAAATCACACTCCAAAGCTACCTTCCAACCGACTCAAATGCCTTCAGATCAACAGGAAAAACAAAAAAGGAGGAGACATCTCAATAGCATTCAAAGAACACCTGAAATTAAAAACGGGTGAAACAATCAACATCCTCAACTGCGAAACCATGGTAATACACCTAACAACGAGCCCTAAAACCAACGTTCCATTCATCCTGGTGTACAGACCACCGACATAAGATGCAACCTTCGTCGACAATTTCATAGAAGCCATCACCAACATAGCCATCAACCACGAACACCTAATCATCCTAAAGCACTTCAACATCTGGTTTGAAGACAGTCACATCAACTCCCATAACTCACTGACTGAACAACTAGCTACCATGAAACTACGATAACAAGTCAAAGGGGCAACACACTCGGCAGGACACACCCTCGACGCAATTTTCGCCAATGAAAAAATCACCACGGCACTGCCGATACAAATACTGTGGAGCGACCACCTCATCATCCCATTCATGATCACCATGCCCACCCAAGTATTCATCCAAGCACAGCCACCACAAAAAGAAACTGGAAACACGTCAAAGAAAGTAACCTATTCGAACTGGAATTAACCAAGCCCTCAACTGCAGAGCTAGAGTTAGCTGACCTAGACGGGAAAGCGGAACTACTACACAAATGGATTGCAGATACAATAGATAAAATCGCCCCTGAAAAATGTTAAGACGGATTTCTGAACTCTGTCCTGGTGGCGCAGAAGTTCAGAAGGCCAACCTAATTACTTGGAACAGGGTAACCTCTGGACGAGCCAGACCAATCAAGGTAGCGATCGCGGCGGTCAAGACTAGGTCTCAAGAGGGGTGAGGGTGACTGAAAGCCCGCAATGAGCACACAAATCAAGATCACTTACAAACTACTCCAAACAGTTGTTATATTAAACATATATACCCATTTATTTCAAGGCCTTTAAAACAATGACCGTAGCGAGAAAATCACAATATAACGATGGTAAACCAACACATACCATATCAACACAATATATATACAAATACAACAAGTCTCAAGCGTTATATGCACGAAATGTGTAGTCCACCTAAAAGGGAGGGAAAACAGGCAGTGCGCAATAATGCTTAGACCCAGTTTGCCTTCAGAGGCACCTAACTAGATGGAAGTCCGAGCCCTGCGAAGAGTGGAGCCTTGTGCTCAAAAGTACATGCACGCGCTGGTGCCAACGGGCAAAAGGAGAAGCTCTTCGAGGGAAATCAGGCAGTTCAGTTTAGTGCACAAAAGAAGAAGAACAAGTTCCCCGATGCAAGCAGACCCAGGCTTCTCCGCGTCCGTTTCAGTAGCTGGCAGGTTCAGAAGAGCAGGGAACGCCTCGTCGTCGTGTTGAGTAAAAAGACGTCCCAATCGAAGAAACCTGCACAGTTTGTTACCACAGCAGGACAACGGAGCGGCCGTGTGTATCTGAGCCAAATGTACACTACTCACTTCAGACCTGGGAACGCCAAGTGTACGAAGCGTGTGAGAGTGACAAGGACTCGAAATACTACACAACCTGGCGGCGGTTACAGAGCAAGACTCGGGGGGGGCGTGGCTAGGAAGCCATGTGAAAGGACGTGTCTGTACGGGGGCTCCCGAAGATCCGTACATTATCCGACTGAAAACCGTGCAAGGACCGATGTAATTTGGCTGAGACTGATATGACTGCGTACATGAATCTCAGGTGAACGTGTGGACACGTTTCGATACGGGCCTGAACCGTGAGAGCGCAACAAGAAGCTAAAAGAAGACCTGGAGGCGAGAGTGCGATGAAAGAGAAAATGGCCGCCGCCGCCTAACGAAGGAACAAAGGGGTGATTGATCTGGGCGCCTGACGGTCGCACTGGAGCGTGGTGGTGGTGAAGGTGCATGACTCGGGTGCATCGTTGTCATTAAAGACACCCAGTCCTGCGAGGCCGACGGCGCGGACCTGGGAAGGGAGCAGGGCCTGGCCGAAGATACTTTGTAACCGGAGCGTGCGGTGTGACCTGGAACTGTGCCCCGGGCCCTTCATGGCCTAAAGTGCGCCTCAAAGGGTGAGACGCGACCTGGCTTAGCTAGGTAATAGACAAGATGGCCGGGGGAGCCGGAGGACAAAGGAACTTTGTGTCAGAGATAACGATGGGGCACCCGAAGAGCGCACTGTGACACCCTGCCCTAGATCCGAGCGGGGATAGAAGGACGGGAGACATGTCTAACAAGCCCCTGAGAGCGAAGACCAAACAGCACACGCTCGACGAATACGCTAAGACGCCTCCCGGCCCAGACGGAGCCAAAAGCAAAGATAAAACGCAAGCCAAGGAAATGGCCGCCGGGGGTGCGAACCAGGAGGTCCTCGCTGCGATCGCAGACCTGAAAGCGACCTGGGAGACCAAGCTCCAGCTCGCTGTGGCTGAACTGAAGACTGCAATGGAACTCCAGGTTGGGGCAGTGCAGGAGGACGTGAACCTCCTAAGGCAGGACGTGCGTACTCTGGCAGAGCGCAGGGAGACTTTGGAGAAAGAAATGGGCCCTACCGCGGCGGACTGCGCGGTGCATAAGCGTGAACTCCATGCCCTGGTGCAACGCGTGGGCAATTTGGAGAGTAGGGCGGAGGAGGCAGAAGGACGCGCCCGGAGGAACAACATCCGTATCGTGGGCCTGTCGGAGGGAACTGAGGGCCATAATCCAACGGAATTTATCGAAAACATGCTACTGCAGGAGATCACGGGAGGCACCCTGTCGCAGGGTTTTGCGGTTGAGAGAGCGCACAGGGCCTTAACTAGGAAGCCGCCGCCGGGAAACCCGCCCAGGCCAGTGATAGCCAAGATCCTTAATTACCGGGACCGAGAAAGGATCCTCGAACACTTCCGCAAGGGAGGCACAATACAATGAGGAGCGGCGAACATAACTGCCTATCCCGATTACACCCTGCAGGTACAGCGCAGTCGTATGAACTTTGGATCGGTGAAGAGGAGATTGCGGGAAGCGGGGCTTAAATACATGTTGCTCTATCCGGCCAAACTGAAGGTTTTCTTTCAGGGCAAGCTGCTGTTCTTTGTCACCCCGGAGGATGCTATGGAGTGGTTGGATGCACAAAACTGCCCTCAGGAGTCAGATGTTCAGACGGCCGGTGGAAAATAAAAGACGAGATAAGTAACGCTGTAGGCCCGGTCGGGTCACTAACATTGGGACTTGAATATAGTCATTGAACTCGCTGGAGAACATGCGTGCGTCAGTGGTTATGAAACGTGGTCCGTGAGCACGGACATGGTTGCGAAGTAGAGGAGCCTCCAGAAGCCGCTCTTTACACCCCTTTTTGTGTTTAGTTTAGTCACTGTTAGTGGGGTGACACCCTGTCGGGTTCTCTATTTGGGTTTTCCAAGGAGGACCGAACACAGGGATGCCTGAGATCCAGGGATGGAGCTGGGCAGTTGTTTGGGGTAGGGGTTTGGGGGGGTGTTTTAGTTTTTGTATGAGCCTGGGGGTGAAACCGGGATTGGGTGTTCGCAAAGTGGGGAGGGATTGCCTCGGATGGGGGGAGGAAACTACTGATAGGCCATGGGAGACCTCAGGATATTAACGTGGAAAGTTAGAGGGCTTAACAGTTATCTTAAGCGAAATAAAGTCATGTTGTATCTTAAGAGGCAGAAGATAGACGTAGCCCTGCTACAGGAGACACATCTAAAGCGAGAGAAACTGGAGCTGGTAGGGAGGAAGTGGAAGGGAACAGTGGTAGGATCAACGTACTCCGCCTATGCCAGAGGAGTGCTGGTGTGGGTGGCGCCACACGTCCCATTTAAGCTAATTGAGGAGGTTGTGGAGGAGGATGGGAGGTTGGTTATGGTGAGGGGGCTGGTAGAGAACAAAGTAGTGTGCATTGTAAACACATACGCGCCTAACCAGGAAACGGCGACATATTTTAGGACGCTGTGCACCAAGCTCAGTGTCGGGATGGGGGGAATGGTGATATGGGGTGGCGACTTTAATTGCGTGTTGAATCCCAGGGAGGATAGGTCGGATGACAAGATGGCTAAGCCCAGTCCGGCGGCTAAGGTATTGCAGACGCTGCTGGCGGATTTTGGCCTGGTAGATGTGTGGAGAGCGAAGCACCCGGGCGTGAGGCAATACTCGCACTATTTGGCTCCGCATCTACTGCACACGAGGCTTGATTACTTTTTCGCTACGCCAGACATAGTTGCGGAGTGCGACCATATAGACTACAGGGCGAGAGTCCTCTCTGACCACTCGCCCCTGGTCATGCGATGGCAGCTGTATTCCCCACGAGCGCGTATACCAACATGGCGCATCAGGGCGGAGGCGCTCAAGGACCCTGCCTTCAGAGAGGATATGAGGGAAGAGATAACTGCTTATTTTGAGGTGAATAAAGGGAGCGTTAAGTCGGCTGGCACCTTATGGGAGGCCTTTAAGGTCGTAATGCGGGGGATCGCCATTGCGAAGTCTAAGGGATTGATGGGGGGAGTCCTGGCGGATCTGCATAGAGCTGAGACTGAGCTGGAGGAGGAGTTGAAAGGTGGTGGGACAGATGCGGAGGCGGTCTCCAAATTGCAACAGGAGTGTGCGGAATATTGGGATAGGCTCTGTAATTTGAACTATAGAAAGTATATTGAGAGACTGCATGCGGGGGGAGATAAAACGGGCCGACTCTTAGCTTGGCTGTACAAGAGCGAGACCCCACGATCCCTGATCAGATTGGTAACCAATGAAAAGGGGGAGGAGGTAGACACCCAAGAAGGCGTGAACAGGGCATTCGTGGAATACTATAAGGTCTTATACTGAGATGGCGAGGGGGCAGCCAGGAGGAGATAGACGAAGTGCTGGAAGATGTAGGCTTGCCTAAGGTCAGCGATGAGGAGCGAGAGGAGCTGGATGCTCCGATCACCCTGGAAGAGCTGAAGGAGATTGTGAGACAGTTGCCCACTAGCAAGGCCCCAGGGGCAGATGGGTTCCCCAGTGAATTTTATAAAGTGTATGCGGAGGAAGTGCTCCCGCCCATGCTGGAAATGCTCAACGAAGCGTACGAGATGGGACGGTTGCCGGAGTCACTTAGGGAGGCGATTATAATACCGCTCCCCAAGCCAAATAAACCGGGACATGATTGTGGCTCCTACAGGCCCCTGTCGATGCTGAACCAAGATAGCAAGATCCTGACAGCTGTCCTGGCTACTAGAATGCGTAGAGTGATCAGCAAGTTGATCCACCCTGACCAGACGGGCTATGTCCCTAATAGGAACATTACTCACAACCACAGACGCCTCCACAGGGTGGTCGAGTGGGGTTGCAGTGATGACGGCGAAATGGCGATAGTGGCATTGGACGCGGTTAAAGCGTTCGACTCTGTTCGGTGGCCTTGGCTGCTGGCGGCTCTGAGACGGTACGGGATGGGACCAGGTTACGTTAGGTGGGCCGAGATGTTATACAGTGCACCACTAGCCAGGGTCCGCACGGGTGCAGTGGTGTCAGAGAGATGGCAGTTGGGCAGAGGCACTAGGCAGGGGTGCCCCTGGTCCTCAATGTTGTACATCCTGGCCCTAGAACCCTTAGCGATTTACCTCCGGCAGCAATACGACCCGGTCGGCATCGATGTAAGAGGAGAGTGTCACCTTATATCCCTGTATGCAGATGATATGCTGCTATACCTAAGATACCCAGAAGAAAATTTGCAGTATGTCTTAGAGGTGATGGGGAGGTATGCCTGGTTGTCCGGTATAGTGGTAAACCCCCAGAAATCCACTCTATTTCCGCTAGGGGGCTATGTGGGGACTCCGGTAGAGAGGTTGCCAGTGTTGCAGATCCCGTGGGCGACGAGATCCTTTAGATATTTGGGAATTGACGTGTATCACACGACTGTGGAAGAGCACAAGCATAACACTGAACTTGCTGTGGGGAAGATCGAGAAATGCATGAGGTTCTGGGAAAGATTGCCACTAGCGATGATGGGCCGGGGAGCTATGCTTAAAATGGTGGTACTGCCCAGGCTTCTGCATTATTTTAACAACATCCCTTACATGATTCCTAAGAAGTTTTTTGTGAGGCTACATAGTGTTTGCAGAGAATTCCTGTGGCACGGCACGCGCAACAGAGTCGCACTGTGGAAGCTGCAGAACTTCTACGAGAAGGGCGGAGTCAAACTACCGAACTTTGAGGCATATTATGTGGCAGCGCAGCTACAATATGTGTCCAGGTGGCTCTCTGACGACGAGACCCCTGAAAACAGGCTGTTTGGGAGGGATTGCTCCCCTTTTTATCTGCGAGAGGTGATCTGGGTGACTAATGCATGCATGAGGGAGCGGCCTAGAATGCTAGCTTTGGGACGGAACATGTGGAAACGGGCCTGCCGGATGATGGGTAACCCTTTGCCGTGTGTGTCGCAGTTCCCATTGGTCGCACTGGCGAAGGAAGATGGGCAGCTCAGAGTAATCATCCGGATATACTGGGAGTCAGTGGGGTTGGTCACCATGGGAGATATTTGGCAGGATGGGACCATCTTGGAGTGCGAAGAATTAGAGGCAGGGTCGGGATTGCACAGGGGTCAATATATGACATATCACAGGATAGTGCAGGAGATCCGGAATAGGTGGCCCGAAACTACCCTGGCCGAAGAACCGGACGCCACGGTGGAGATATTATATGACACATCGGAGGGCGGGCATGAGGTCTCTAGGTTGTACGAGATGTTGATGACGAAGGTTGGGAGCGATTTAGTGCACTTGAGACTGGAATGGGAAACGGAGATGGGGGCCCCGATGGCAGATGGGTTGTGGGAGCGAGCCCTGGGGTATCATAAAAAAGTATCGAGAAACGCCAGGTTTAAACAAATACAGCTTTATATAACGCACAGGGCATACATGACCCCCTTGAGAATATCCAAATTTCGGGATGTTGGACGCCAGGCGTGCCCCAAGTGTGACGAGGAGAATGCAGACATGATACACATGTTCTGGGCGTGCCCAGTAATTGCAGGCTATTGGGGTGAAGTGGCGCAGAAGCTGGCAGGAAAGGGTGTCACGCTCAAAGTGGATTCAGCCTGGGCCTGCTTACTGGGGGGATATCCCAGAGCGCGTAAACTTAGACATGTCGAGAAATTGAAAGATTTGGCTTATGTGCTTGCTAAACGTAGGATTGCTATGGGATGGAAGGAGTATCATAAGCCACGAATGGAGGTCTGGTGGAGGGATCTCCAAAAATGGGCAGAGGCCGAGACGGCTGTGTGGCGGGATACCAGTATTGCAGGGGAAGAGGAGGAACTGTGCTCCCTCGCGGCATGGAAACTGTTGATAGCTGAACTGTTTGGAACGGGGTCGGCTCCAATTGAATCTGAGAGCGATGACGCCCCCCCGTTCACGGCGGATACCGATGGCGAACACCATACAGGCTCATAGGGGGGAGGGATGGGGATTGCAGTGCTTTTTGTTGTTAAATGTGTTTATTTATGTTCAGTTGTATTGTCGTTTGGTTTATATATAAAATAAAAATATATTTTAAAAATAAAAAAAAATACAGAGCAAGACTCCTGTGTAAGCTGGTCAGTCAGCTGGATGGCCCAGAGACGCTTCAGAAGGCTTACTGGCAGGAGATGGTGAAGATGCCGAGAATAGCTGTTCCCACTATTCCAAGGGTCGAAGTACCAGTACAGGCCTTCTGGTTCGATCAAAGGTGAAAAGGGTTTCACAAGGCGACAGCAGTACAGAGGAGAAGTCCTTCAGCGGGTCACCAGCGATTCCTCGGTCCAGCCTCTTGGTTGCAGGATACTTGGCTCCTGTATTCCTTCGTTCGTGAGAACTCAGGAGATCGACATGGTAGTGGTGTTTCCACCCCCCTCTTATGCACGGTTCCCTTCGCGCCAAAACGGAGGGGACCCAATTGGAGATCCGCTCATCAACACTCACACCATTCGTGGACCAATCACGGACCACGGTGGTCCCAGGCATTCACACCACCCTAGACTCTCTGGCACCCAGGATGTGTATTGGGACCAGACATCCCAGCCCACATCCTGGAGGCACACACAAGACATGTAGAAGCCCGTGAAAGCATCCGTGTTTCGCGGGAAAGTACATGCCCAAATAAGGAAGGCCCCGGGTCGGCTCGACTTGGGGAAGGTGAAGGGAGCAAGACGGTCAGCGGACAGGACAAAGGAGCCTCGTGGTCTGGCCATTTTGGGAGCCAGGCCACCATTTTGGGTTAAGCGCGAGAAACGCGCTTAGAACGCCAAAAGGAGCTCAAAACACAAGAAACGATCGCTGCCACCATTCCCGTCCCTGAATCACTTGCACTGATCAGATACAATCCTAAACGAGTATCTAGGGCCTGTAGAAGGCTAGAGACCCAAGAGAGCTGTAACTTAGCTTACAGTGCCCTCTTGTGTCATGTTGCACGAAATCTGCAACATGATAAAAGAAACTACGGGAAACAGCGTTCACCGGTACTGACTGTCTTAAGGGCATGTCAGTTTCCCTGTAAGAAAGGAGCAAAAGCCCAGAGGAGTGCGGCAGAAGGCTGCACTTCTCTGGCAAAGTCAAGAACAAGGTGAAAAACAACAGCAAAAAGTTTAGGGGTTGCCACATGGAAGGAAAATTACCTACAATTAAGAAATCTTTCCTAACACTCGCCCCTCCCAGACTATGGACAGGGGGAAGTAATCCACCCCTGGATGAGTCTCTTGTTCAGGTTGGTTAAACATTCTGGACAACCCATCAGCATTGCTATGTTGGACACCTGGCCTATGCTCAATAGTGAAGTCGAAGCCTTGTAGACTTATGGACCACCTAAGCAACTTTGGATTCTCCCCCTTCATGTTCATTAGCCACTTTAAGGGCTTATGGTCAGTTTGCACAGTGAAGTGGGTCCCATAGAGTTAGGGCCTCAGCTTCCTTAGGGCCCACACAACAGAGAAACATTCTTTCTCTACCGTGGACCATCTGAGCTCTATGTCCTTAAGCTGGCGGCTAATAAAACCAATAGGGTGTTCCTTACCCTTCTCATCTACTTGTGATAGTACAGCTCCTATCCCAGTGTCAGAGGCGTCCATCTGCACGATAAAAGGTCTTTGATAATCAGGGGCCCTGAGGACAGGGGCCTGGCACAAGGAGTCTTTTAAGCCATTGAAGGCCTTCTCACACTCGTCGGTCCAAGTTACCTTCTTGGGTTTCTTCGGAGTTGTGAGGGCAGTCAGAGGGGCAGCTATGGTGCCATAGTCTGCCACAAAATTGCGGTAATACCCCGTGAGTCCTAAGAAGGCTCTCACTTGGGTTTGCGTAGTGGGGGTAGGCCAGTCTTGTACTGCTTGTACTTTACTGGGAAGAGGCTGTATCCTCCCTCCACCTACTTCATGTCCAAGGTAAACCACTGAGCCTTGTCCAATCTAGCATTTACTAGCCTTTATGGTCAGGTGTGCTTTCTGAAGAGCCTGGAGCACAATCCCGAGGTGTTTCACATGGTCTTCCCAGGTGGCACTGAAAACTGCTATATCGTCCAGATATGCAAGACAGAATTCGTCCAACCCATTCAACACATGATTCACAAGCCTCTGGAAAGTAGCAGGTGCATTCTTCAACCCGAACGGCATTACCCGGAATTGGTAAAGGCCGTCTGGAGTAGAAAATGCTGTCTTCTCCTTGGCATGTTCTGCTAAAGCTATTTGCCAATAGCCAGCAGTGAGGTCAAACATGCTGAGGTATTTGAGGCACCAAAGTATCCACCAGCTCATCTGTTTGAGGCAAGGGGTGTGCATCTGTCTTTGTGACAGCATTCAGAGCCCTGTAATCCACGCAGAACCTCAATTCAGAAGTGCCTGCCTTTGGAACCAAAACCACAGGGCTGGACCAAAGACTACTAGAGGGTTCAATCACCCCAAGGTCTAACATCTTGTTGACCTCGGTCTTAATATAAGACCGTACTTTGTCTGACATCCTGTACCCCCTACTTTTGGTAGGTACACTGTCTCCTGTGTCAATGTTATGTTTGCACCAAGGTGTCAAACCAGGCGACTGTGAAAACAGGGGGGAAAACTGCCTAAGCAAACTTTTCACCTCAGCCTGCTGATCAGAAGTCAGGTGAGGGGCCACTCGGACACCCTCAAAGGAGCTATCTGAAGGACCGCTTTGGAACAGGTCGGGGAGAGGTTCAGACTCCTCTTCCTCAACATCTGAAGCCAGTAGCAGTGCTGCGATTTTGACTCTTGGGATGAAAGCCTTCAGCCTATTCACGTGAAACACTTTTGGAGCCTGTCCAGGCCTTCCAAGGTCCACTATATAGTTAACCTCACCCAGGGCTCCACCACTGTGTAAGGGCCTGACCATTTCTCCTGTAAAGCTTGAGGCCTTATGGGATTCATGATCAGGACTTGCTGACCAGGTGTAAAGTTGATGAGGGAAGCTTTCTGGTCGTACCAATGTTTCACCAGCGCTTGTCCTGCCTTCAATTTATCACTAGCCAAGCCCATTAGAAGTACCATCCGTTTTCTGAGCCCTAGCACATAATCAACTACGTTGGTAGCAACAGGGGGAGTGGGCATCTCCCATCCCTCTTTCACGATGGCTAAGGGTCCCCGTACGGGATGACCGAACAGAAGTTTGAAGGGGCTGAAGCCAACACCCTCCTGTGGTACCTCTCGGTAGGCAAACAGTAAGCATGGTAAAAGAAGATCCCATTATCTTCTCTGAGGTTCCTCCAGAGCCCCAATCATGCTTTTTAACGTTCTGTTGAAACGTTCCACCAGACCATTGGTCTGGGGGTGGTATGCAGAAGAGAACTTGTAGGTGACCCCACATTCTTTCCACATAGCCTGCATATACTTCGACATAAAGTTGCTGCCACGATCCGACACAACTTCTTTAGGGAAGCCAACCCTAGTAAATATGCCAAGTAAAGCTTTTGCAACTGACTTGGCAGTTACAGTTTTCAATGGGATGGCCTCAGGATATCTGGTTGCATGGTCGACCAGCACCAGGATAAACCTATTGCCCGAGGATGTTTGCGGGTCAAGGGGACCAACGATGTCGATCCCTACCCTTTCAAATGGTACCCCCACAACTGGGAGCGGTACCAACGGAGCTTGGATTGTCGCGCCAACCTTACCAGACAACTGGCAGGAGGCACAACTCCTGCAGTGACTTTCTACTTGCACCCCCATCTTGGGCCAGTAGAAGTGCATGGATAACCTTTGCTTGGTCCTCGTCATACCAAGGTGACCAGCAACGGGAACTTCATGCGCCAACTGCAGGAGGAAGGGCCTAACAGCAAGTGGAACCACCAACCTCCTATGGTCTCCTTCGGTAGACTCTGTGGGCTCACTATACAGGAGTCCACCTTCCCAATAAATCCTATGCGTCCCAGGAGGTTCACCCTCAAGCTGGGAGCAGGCCTGTCTCCTTAGGCCTTCCAGAGATGGGCACTCACGTTGGCCTTTACTGAATTCGTCCCTATCAGGACCTCCTTCAACTAACAAGTCTTTTAGTTCAGGATGATCGTTGGGGTCAAATACTTCAGGCATCACCACCTCCTCGTCAGGCCCGGGCGATTGACCAACTTCCTCCACCGCAGGTTAGGCGAGCTCGGGGGAATATTCTCTTTCCCTCGTCTTGACTTGTCGACTCCTTTCGCCTTAGGTTTCCCCTTCGGCTGGGGCAGCGTATTGGTCTTGGCCAATGCTGCCCGTGCTTGAGACCGTGTGTAGGGTCTTTCGGCAGTGTCTCCTACGAGCCCTAAAGCTCTGAGATCATTACCTAACAAGACCTTTCCCGGGACGTTTCTCTGAATGCTCACTGGAATCCTGACTGCTGTACCATTTAAAGTAAGATTTACAGGTATTACTGGGAACATACGGAGTGGGCCGTCAGCCAACTTAGTGGGCATCAGAGTAGCTCTGGCAACTTCCTCTGAGTCTACCAAGGTAGAATCCACTACAGTGCGACTGCACCCACTATCCCTAAGAGCTGGAGTATCTACTCCTTTGATCAGCACACTGTCTTTAAAGTAGTGCTTGGTATTATCCGGAATCCTAGCATAAGCCTCTGCGACTTTAGGCTCCCAGGAACCCAGGGACACTAAAACTACCTCAGCCTCTATCCCGCTGGGAAATGAGTCTGAGGAGAAGGATGCTCCTGTAATCTCTTCTTCCTCGTAGGAGGAGAAGGCCAGATTAGCGGAGTGGACCCCCAAAGGTCTAACCTTACACCGGGGATCCCCCTTCACGTGGTCAGTTGCTCCACAAGCAAAACAAGATCCATTGGGTCTGTTTACATAGGGAGGCTTATTGTAACCAAAGTTCTGTTTCGGAGGCGGACCTCCACTACACTGCGAGTTCTCTTGTGTCTTACCCTTATTTTTCTTTTTGTGGCCCTTATGAGAAGAAGATTTAGCAGATTCTCCACCCTCCATATCTTTGGACTTTTTCCCTTCCTCCTGCTTACCAGGATGAGTTTTGTCCTTATGGGACACTCGATGTGACACCCATAAGTCGGCTGCAATGGCCAGCTTCTTAGGATCTATCTCCTTCGAATTGGCCAAATGCTGCTTAAGCTCCGGGGAAGAAGATGCAAAAATGTGTTCCAGCATGACAAGATTTATCATGCCTTCGAAGGTAGAAATCTTATAACCTTCGACCCAGCCAGTTAAGTTTTTCAAGGACTCAGTGACATAAGATACCCAAGTACCACCTTCCTTTTTCTTATACTCTCTGAAACGTTTCAAATATTGGGCCGGAGTCTTCCCAAACTTTAAAATGAGAGTTTGCTTTAACATTGCGAAATCAGCTCGCTCAGCCTTCGACATTTCCATAATGGCACTACAGCCAGAATGGGGCAGTCTGCTGAGTAACCAGGCAATCTTATCAGCATTGTCAACTTGATGAACTTCGCATGCATACTCAAACGCATTCAGCCAGTCCATAATGTCATTCCTTTCCTCATACACACTGAGCAGATCTTTCGGAAACCGTGGATGAGAGGAGGCCGCAGACCCATGTCCAGGACCCTTGGACCCATTTGCAAACTGAAGCTTGGCCAGTTCCAACTGGTGATCCCTGTCTTTTTGTTTTTCTGCCTGTTCGATTTTTAGTTTGGCTATGCTGAATCCAAGCTCCTACTGCCTAAACCGCAGCTCTTGCTTCTTGAATTCAAGCATAGCCTCCCCATCAGCACTGGCAGAGGAAACATTAGACATCTCGTCCTCCCTGTCCTCGTGGTCGCGATGGATCAGTGCAGCGGCAGAACCGTCGGTTCTACCAGTGAGAGCAGCCCCACCACCTTCCGCACTGTCCTCAGAAGTTATAGTGTCAAGCTGCGCTTCTTGCCACGCCACGATTCTTTGGATCATTTCCAATTTCGTGCCTTGAGAGGAAACACCTCTCTCCGCACACATCTTTTTCAATGTTTCTGATTTGGAAACATTTAAAGTTAACAAGGTATTTGTTTCCATACTGTTAGAAAGGACTATGGCCTTTTTAAAGTTATACTACAACAATTCACTACGTTTCCTGGTTGGAATAACCTGAAATGCCTTAGCTCGTGCGCAACACTGGATACCTTCAGTCGTATCCCACAGCTGTACACCAATTTGTTAAGACGGATTTCTGAACTCTGTCCTGGTGGCGCAGAAGTTCAGAAGGCCAACCTAATTACTTGGAACAGGGTAACCTCTGGACGAGCCAGACCAATCAAGGTAGCGATCGCGGCGGTCAAGACTAGGTCTCAAGAGGGGTGAGGGTGACTGAAAGCCCGCAATGAGCACACAAAGCAAGATCACTTACAAACTACTCCAAACAGTTGTTATATTAAAAATATATACACATTTATTTCAAGGCCTTTAAAACAATGACCGTAGCGAGAAAATCACAATATAACAATAGTAAACCAACACATACCATATCAACACAATATATATACAAATACAACAAGTCTCAAGCGTTATATGCACGAAATGTGTAGTCCACCTAAAAGGGAGGGAAAACAGGCAGTGCGCAATAATGCTTAGACCCAGTTCGCCTTCAGAGGCACCTAACTAGATGGAAGTCCGAGCCCTGCGAAGAGTGGAGCCTTGTGCTCAAAAGTACCTGCACGCGCTGGTGCCAACGGGCAAAAGGAGAAGCTCTTCGAGGGAAATCAGGCAGTTCAGTTTAGTGCACAAAAGAAGAAGAACAAGTTCCGCGACTCAAGCGCAGCCTCCACAGTGGGCAGAAGCAGAGCGCGAGTACGGAAAAGGGGTGCTGTTTGACACAGCGGGGAAAAGCAATGGGCTCCTGCAGGAGGGCGACCAGATCCTAGCTATGCTACTCACCGGTCCCCGATGCAAGCAGACTCAGGCTTCTCCGCGTCCGTTTCAGTAGCTGGCAGGTTCAGAAGAGCAGGGAACGCCTCGTCGTCGTGTTGAGTAAAAAGACGTCCCAATCGAAGAAACCCGCACAGTTTGTTACCACAGCAGGGCAACGGAGCGGCCGTGTGTATCTGAGCCAAATGTACACTACTCACTTCAGACCTGGGAACGCCAAGTGTACGAAGCGTGTGAGAGTGACAAGGACTCGAAATACTACACAACCTGGCGGCGGTTACAGAGCAAGACTCCCGTGTAAGCTGGTCAGTCAGCTGGATGGCCCAGAGACGCTTCCGAAGGCTTACTGGCAGGAGATGGTGAAGATGCCGAGAATAGCTGTTCCCGCTATTCCAAGGGTCGAAGTACCAGTACAGGCCTTCTGGTTCGATCAAAGGTGAAAAGGGTTTCACAAGGCGACAGCAGTACAGAGGAGAAGTCCTTCAGCGGGTCACCAGCGATTCCTCGGTCCAGCCTCTTGGTTGCAGGATACTTGGCTCCTGTATTCCTTCGTTCGTGAGAACTCAGGAGATCGACATGGTAGTGGTGTTTCCAGCCCCCTCTTATCCACGGTTCTCTTCGCGCCAAAATGGAGGGGACCCAATGGGAGATCCGCTCATCAACACTCACACCATTCGTGGACCAATCACAGACCACGGTGGTCCCAGGCATTCACACCACCCTAGACTCTCTGGCACCCAGGATGTGTATTGGGACCAGACATCCCAGCCCACATCCTGGAGGCACACACAAGACATGTAGAAGCCCGCGAAAGCATCCGTGTTTCGCGGGAAAGTACATGCCCAAATAAGGAAGGCCCCGGGTCGGCTCGACCTGGGGAAGGTGAAGGGAGCAAGACGGTCAGCGGACAGGACAAAGGAGCCTCGTGGTCTGGCCATTTTGGGAGCCAGGCCACCATTTTGGGTTAAGCGCGAGAAACGTGCTTAGAACGCCAAAAGGAGCTCAAAACACAAGAAACGATCGCTGCCACCATTCCCGTCCCTGAATCACTTGCACCGATCAGATACAATCCTAAACGAGTATCTAGGGCCTGTAGAAGGCTAGAGACCCAAGAGAGCTGTAACTTAGCTTACAGTGCCCTCTTGTGTCATGTTGCACGAAATCTGCAACATGATAAAAGAAACTACGGGAAACAGCGTTCACCGGTACTGACTGTCTTAAGGGCATGTCCGTTTCCCCGTAAGAAAGGAGCGAAAGCCCAGAGGAGTGCGGCAGAAGTTTAGGGGTTGCCACATGGAAGGAAAATTACCTACAATTACGAAATCTTTCCTAACAAAAACCATTCACCCCATCAAAAAAAAGAGCTACGGCAAAATGGTTCTCCCCACTATTAAGCACCATGAAAAAGGAAAACAAAAAGAAGGAACTGGAATGGAGGAAAGAATCCAACCCAGACAAAAAAACACTGTTCCAAAAACAAATTTGCACATACAAGAAGGAAATTCAAAAGGCGAAGAGAAGGCATTATGATGACAGAATCGCCAATGCCACCAACACACAAAAAGAAATGTTTAACATCATTAAAGAGATGAGAAACCCACCAGGCTGCGATAATACCCCAACCCCCTTAGAGAAACTTTGCAATGACCTGGCAGACTACTTCATGAAAAAAATCAATGACATCCGACAAACCATACAAGAACAACCAACCAACCATGAGATACAACCAAAAGAACCTAACACAGAACCACAGCACAAACTCAAAAACCTCCCGGAAATTTCAGCAGAGGCATTCGCACTGCTGGTAAAACGCAGCAAGAAAGCTCGATCACCCATGGATCCCTGTCCCCCGGACATCTACAAATCAATCCTCACACAAGGAACACCAGCAGAATACTACAGAAACCTTCTAAATTCATCACTAGCAACAGGACCCGTACAGAGGATCTTCAAATCGGCATATATCAAGCCACTTCTAAAAAACACAAGTGGCGATGTAGAAGACCTCTCTAACCACAGGCCGACCTCAAACATACCCTACCCGGCAAAACTCCTGGAAACCTATGTATATAAACTTCCTCAAGAATACGTAGAAAAACACCACCTGCTAGACCAAGATCAAGTCGGTTTCAGACCGGCAAGAGGAATGGAAACAGCATTACTATCCATCTGATACGACCTAAAAACCAACACAGACTCCAACACAACCTCAGCCCTTATTCTGCTCGACCTCTCCGCAGCCTTTGACACAGTTAGCCATGACACCCTGACCAAAAGACTAGAAGATATAGGCATAAGAGACATGGCACTACTCTGGATAAATCATTCCTAGCAGACGGAACAGAAAATGTATGGATTAAACCCTTCAAATCCACTCCACGAGTTGACTGTGGAGTGCCACAAGGATCTTCACTGTCACCACTATACTTCAATATCTACCAGACTCCGGTAAGCAACATCTTCAAAAAATACAAAATTACTTGCTACAACTACACAGATGACACTCAAATCATCTACCAAATCAAAGATTCCAAAGCGGATCATTCAGCTCTAATCGACTGTCTGAAAAAAATCTTCAACTGGATGAATGCCAACAACCTGAAAATCAACCCAGGAAAGACAGAAATCATGATCATATCCAAAGACCAAGAGAACGAAACCGCCATCCCATGGCCAATGGAATTGGGAACTGCACCAACACCATCTAAGGTAGTAAAAAATCTGGGAGTCCTGATGGATAATACTCTAACCTTAGAACCACAAATAAACGCAACAGTGAAGAAATGCTTTTTCCTCCTCCATACGGCAAGAAGAATCCTACCTTTCCTCTCCTTCACGCACAAAACACTCACTATTGTCGCCCTCATCATGTCAAGAATCGACTATGCAAACAGCCTCTACCACGGAATACCAGAATACCTCCTGAAGAAACTACAACAGATCCAAAATTCTGCAGGCAAACTACTCCTCAAACTATCCAGAAGAGACCATATCACTCCTGCCCTAAAAACACTAGACTGGCTCCCAGTAAAACACTGCATCACCTTCAAAACCATGTGCATAACGCACAGGGCAATCAGCGGACAAGGAGCAGAATTCCTACAAAAGAAAATAATCTACAAGCCAACGAGACCCCTCAGGTCATGCAACGAAATCCGCCTGGAACTAAAACCATACCTTAAGAAAAAACCTGGAGGCACCTCCTTCTACCACTTAGCCACAAAAGCCTGGAACAACATCCCAAAAAAGATCAGAAACACTGAAGATCACCACAAATTCAGGAAATTACTAAAAACCTGGCTCTTCAACACCACAGACTCAACCTGAAAAATCGAAACAGAAAAAAAGGGTGACGGAACAGGAAAGGACACTTACATCCCTAGAAACGACAGGGAAGCTCACACAATGCCGGGCAGGTGACACAGGACAGACTAAAACACAGGTGACACCCATTGAGACAGAGTCAACTATCCCAACCAATCCCTTCTTCACTGCACCTCAATTGCTACCATGTACCAAAATATCAATTGGATTGCAGAAACACTGGCAATCACCACACTAGCGGAGTGGTGGACATTGGCAGGTGCACTGGCCACAAGAGCAGGTAAGGAGGGCAGGAGGGGTTGTGATGGAGGCTGGTTGAGGTGGGGGTCAGGTGTGAAAGGGACCTTAGTGCAAGATAGGCCCAGTTCAAAACAGAGGAGCTTCAGGAGAGACTTTGCAAGCCCAGCGCCTCAATTCAGGATAGAGATGCCAACTAACCAATTCTACTAACAATTTCCACCTCTCCAAACACCTCTCAAACTCCAAACCAAACACAACCACAAACCTACAGCACAACAAACCGCACAAACTTCACTACACGGCAACAACAAAACAATAACCACACATAGACCTCCACAACAGTACACAACGACTACTGGCTCCAAACACCCCAGGCCCAGCCAATTGACCTACCAGGCTGTGACCATCAACAGCACATCACTGCTCTCTTGTACTTATCCCGCTTCCTCCCACTAACTGACCCTCCCTTCCTCTTTCAGAGCCGCCAGTACGCCAGGGGACCACTCCAGTGGTGATAGTGCGCGGTACAAATGTCCTTTAACATTAACATTAACCTTTACAGAGAAATGTGAGGTCTTTTTTCTCAAGAGCAAGCTCCTGCACTATTGGTGCATTTGGATGATGGCCCTCTTGGAACAATATTCGGGAACTATGTGCACATACATTTTCTATCACTTCTCTACGGTCTTTTTAGACTCATGCTTTATTTCTTCATTCTAGTGGTTGCTTTTTTTTCTGTTCTACCCCTTCACTTCTCCACACTCTTTCATTTGTGTCTCTCTTATTTTTCTGAGCGCTCCGATCTTTTGGCAACAGTAAGAGATGCGCTCCTTTACACTGGATCTCCCTCACAGGAGGGTCCCCTTGCATGTTTGACGTGAAAAGTGGGGCATTTGAATATTTTGCTGGGGCTTGAAGGAAGAGGGGGACATAGTGTGATAAACCGGGATTGTACCCAAAAGCCGGGATCTGTGGTCGCCCTGCAGCAGTGTGGGGTGGGTGGGGTTAGTTTCCTTTGCATTAGTAGTTGGGGTTAGTGGGTGATCCCTGTGGTTTGGCCCATGCAACCTCGTGAAAGGGTAAGATACACTACCAGTTGGTCACCCGCTGGTGCAAACATAATCAGGATTTGGATGTACCCGATGTTGGGGCCTTTTGTGCATTTGACTACCTTCAACCCAGCTGCACAGCCAAGTTGGCTTCTTCTGTAGGGAGACCAAATAAAAAATAAAAAAAAATAAAAAAACGGGACAGTCCATAGAAGTAGGACTGTAGTAAAACACAAACAGGACTCAGGTAAAACTGTAGTCCTACCTCTATGTTGATGGCCTGTTGAGGGGGTTGTGTTCCAGGCACACTCCTGTCATTGGAGGAGAGCGACCAGGGGAGGAAATGGGGGAAGAAAATAGGGGCGTGAAAAGCCTTCACGCATAGGAACAGTCGCGCCGGTCTCCGATTTCAGGATTTCTGGATCGGATTCCGGCAAAAACCGGGCCCGCAGCCGCCTGCCCATCCAACTGGGATCATTAAATTAAAAAAGTCTCTGGACCCTGGGACAGAGGGCAATTGTCCCAGCAAAACCAGGACGCCTGGTCACCCTATCCTTCTGGTGACCCAGCAAGCGAGCGTGAGGTGGTAGCGTGCAAACGTGTTTGGGTGGGGATTTCCATTGACAAATGGCAACCCTCCAACCTTGCAGAGGGGTGCAAACAGGTCAAACCCAGATCAGGTGGTATTCGTGGCTAAATCAGATTACCCTGTTACTTAGAGTCGGTAGCAGGCTATTTGCAATGAGGTTACCGGCTGTTATCAGAGACGTCTATTCCAGCCCTGGCTTTTCTTTTACTGTAGATTTACTTGAGTCCAGTTCGTGAACTAGGTGGCCTGAGACTACAATGCCCAGAATGCAACTAATGGACAAATGAAAGTCAGGACTGTGACAAGATCTCCCCAGTGAGTTAGAGGCATCTGGTAATCAAAGCTTAATTTTAAATGCAAGATTATGTACAGAGCCCCTAGTGTCTGCAGGGATCAAGTCGGGGGGGCACAGAGTCCCCCCACTTTTTTCAGGACCCCATCTTTTTTCAGAGGGCACCTTGATATGCTAATTTCTGGTGATGCCACATTCAATTGGTATGTTAATGAGTCCCCCCACCTTTTGTTTGGGACTTGACCCCTGATTGTGTCTGCCTTTCTTACTGGCTGAGCGTGAATTATGTGGTTTCTGGGCGGGATCCCAAGCAGCAGTGGACAGGGAACAAAAGATGCCGTGGATTTTACTTCCAAAGTGTCCACATATTGCAACATGCAAGCAAACATTGCATCTTAATTGGGTTTGCTGCATGCAGCAATATAAAAAATACTGACTGCCCTTAAAAAAAGGGCCCATGGTGCAGGGGCCCACCGGGAAATTTGCAGACTCCCCCGTAGGCTGGTCGACCACTGGAGCCGAGTGGAGGGAGGGCCGGCAGGATATTCTGACCCTGCCGGTATCCTGGTGGTAAATGCACCAGGATACCGGGAACTGCTATTACTGTTTCCATCATTTGGTCCGCCGGCATTGCTGCATGATTACGAGTGCCATTCATGGAGTCCCATAGGATTCCATGGGGGAATATGCTGTCATAACCGGCACCGACAATACTGGTGCCGGTAATGACGTTTTTTGCAGGTAAGGCACTATCCTTACACAGTGCCCCATCAGCAAACCTGTAGTCGACTGGTCCAGTGCAGTGCCGCTATATGTTAATACCAGCACTTTCATCCCAGACCGACCGACTCATAATGAGGCCGATAGTCTCCTCACTATGCCCCTGTGAGCCAGTGAAAAGGAGAGTGGCGCGCGAGGAGAGACAGCTTGAGAGCTGCTTCAATCCGCCATTGAGTCAATAAAAGCCCAGAACAGAAGGCTCGCAGCTTCAGGACTCCGGGGCCAGATTAACGAGTCAATAATTAACCTTGTTATTGTTTCAGCTCCTGCTCTCTGCAGCCGGCTCTGGCCAGGCGGGCTCACGTGGTCCTGATTGGATTCATTTTTTGGAGAAGCGTTCACTCAACTGTCGCACAACGCGGACGGGAAGGAGGCCTGCCCGTGTGGTGGGAACGAGGATGCGCAAAGAGAGAAGCACCCCCACCCCGTGCCTGCCTGGCTCCTCTGAAATGGTCTTCTAGCAGTGCTAGAAGTTTCTCAAAAAAGTAGTGGAACCGCGGCCCGGCGGGGGACAGAATAGGCAGGAAGAGACCAATACGCAAAACATTTTTCAAGGGTTGCAGCCATGCTGGTTGGCAGCTATTTATGCTGAAACAGATTTACGTTAAGCTGTAACTGCTATCTGATCCAAAATGGTGAAAATGGTTGCAAAAAGTAGTGGAACGCAGCTGCCAACCGTTCCCACTCACTTCGACCACTGTCTTCTAGACATCTCAGTAATATAAACTGTGTTTTGATGCAGCATCAGATTGTAATGGGAGGGGTGTGGGGTTGTGCTGAGTGTACCTGGATGTCAAATGTTTTTAATATTTGTATTTTGTTTTTATCTATGTATAATGCATTTGTTATTTGTATGGTTTGGCTTGTGCCAAATGACATTTGTGCCTTGATACATTGTGTGCGGTGATAAATTGCGCCCTACAAATCATTTTGGGATACACACACCATTACCCCCTCCCACAAGATAGTTTGATAATTGTGTGCTGCTGTGCAATGCATTTGTATAGTGCAGAAGCGCCAGTGGCATGACTTTGCAGCACTGTATCCTTGTCGGGAATTGCAGGCGTTGCGCAGCTCAGGTATCTGACCAGGGTTTGGACAGTGACTAGCAGGTGTAAGGTGGGGTTGGAGAGGTGCTCTCAACGTGCTATGCGAGGTTGTCCCCGCGGCTGGTTTGCACTGAGTTAGGCTATGGGGTGAGTAGTGTGTACTGGGATGGCTGCAGGCCAGGTCTCCGATAGTGGGTTCCTCTCATTGACCCGAATGCCAGTGTGATGGGTGGGGTTACCTATGTATAGGGGTATCACGCAGAGGCGGATCTAACGGTCGCCAGGCAGACAAATGGCGACGGGGCCCCTGCCCCAGGCCCCACCCCTTCCACACAGCAAAAGGCCCTTTCTGTTGTGATGTCACTCCAGTTCGAGTTGAGTCGTGTGTGCGTTTGTTCTGCCCTTCTTTCACAGTGTCAAAGGTTTAGCCTAAAATTGTGAAAGAAGAGCAGAACTGTTCAGGGTGTGCATTTGTTATTTTGGGAATGGGGAGGCAGGCCACCAGGTATGAGTTACATGTTGGCTGTGTTGGAGGCAGGACACCAAGTAGGGGCCAAGTGTCTTGTCTTATTCGCTAGCGCCGAGGTTTCCTTCCCTAGGCGCTACACTACAGTCCAAAGCCGTGAAGGGGACAACATTCTTGGTGGGCTTTTCTTGTGAAAAGCACCCTGAGCTGGGGACAGTCATGAATGAGAAAGCCTCACTCCATCCCACTCCCCCATCACGACCTGCACCAGTGAAGGGAAATGCCTGCCTTTGGCTGGATGGAGTGAACACAGGCTGCGGCCCCGAACAGTGCCATCTGCACTGATGTGCGCCCTGAAGTTGGAGGCTGCCCCAAAGGAATCCCCAGGAGAGGGACCATCCCTGGCCCGGTAAGTCAGAGACTCAGGGCCCGGCTCAGAGGACCGCAGCACTGCGTATAGCAGCTGCACGGCTCCCCTGCAGCACACAGGCTGCCCTCAGGGGCCCACCTCGTTACCTCTGTGGCTCTCTAACTGAGTGTGTTTCTCTCTTTCTTGTCCTGCCCGCCTTATTCTCCCTTCCCCTCCATCGCCCTATCTCGTTTTTCATGTTTCTCTAGCATTCTCTGACCTGTGTTCTTCTCTAACTCCATCGCCCTTCCCCCACGACTTCCTCTTCCATCCTATGTTGCATCTTTCTTTCTCTTTACTTACTTTATACATACTACCTCTCCCAGCCTCCCTGTCTTTACTTATATTTCTTTCTCCTTCGTTCTCATCCCTTCATCTCACTTCTCCCTTGCCCCTCTCTGTCTCCCTCACCCCTCTTTCCCATCGTCCTGCTCTTGTGACCACACTTAACTCCGCCCACCCAAAGCTCCACCTCCATGACCCGCCCACCTAGGGCCCACACCAGGTGCTCCCCACGGGGCCCTTTGCCTTAAATCTGCCACTGGTATCACGAGTGGTGCTTGGGTGGGTGTGAAGAGGGAAAATGGGACGACCCCTTCCCCCGATTCTCATCCAGACCATGGCCTAGGATGTCACGACCCAAACACACCCCAAGAGAAGAATTTGACCTGCTCACCGCCACCCCAGATGTCAAGATTCACAGAGGCCACGCCCCACACGGCCAGGGAGCCTGCCCGTCAATGAAACCATGTGCAGGAACCCCAGGTGGAACTGACATCGACCATATGGATCAACTCGATTAGACAGTAACCACAAAATTCTGCCATCGTTAGAGATGCCATGACGACATAGCCGGCGGACAAGAACACACGTGCCACCAAGCACGTTGGACACCCACCCACCAACCCACACGAAGAACATACTCAGTGCTATGACATAGAGGACCACTTACACCCACACATGCATCGTTGTTATGTTTCACATAGGCCACCTACAGCACCGCAGAAAAGCAAGACGCCAGAAGAGCTCGTGTACATGCTTGCAGACGCTTCCTCGCCACTAAAACCATGAAGATGTAACCTTACATATCTACTAATGTATATGAAATTCTGTCGCCCCTCGCGACCCCCATATTATAGACCATGTACCGCCACCCATAAGCCAGCATAAGGTAGGCCGCAAAGCAAGAGTCCCCAGGCCGAAGGATCTCAGATGAAACTGCAAGGCGCTGATCACACAGAACGAGCCTCAACGAGAGCCCACAGCCAAGGCCGCAATGTTGCAATCTACATGCCACGCTCCCCACGCCAAGGTTACACCTGCCACTGCAAAACGCTCCTCAGAGCCGAAATACAAATCAAATGCTCATAATTCTGCTCTAGCCACGGTCTCACAACACGTGACCAGGCTGACCTGATACGATGCCAAGCCCCAAGGGCCAGAGAAGCGCTGGGGTCTCATGTCTGGGACACAGTCTGCAACAATAAAGTGACAAATTGGACACTTACAGCGATGGGAAAGACATGCACACCAGCCAATAGTCAGACATTTCCATTGTCCACAACTGACACATAGGCCCTCATTACAACCATGGCGCTATTAGCACCATGGCTGGTGCCGGTGTTGTAACGGGTCCGCCATGGTGAAATGGGGAAATACCGTCCCATTCCAAGGTTGGCGAGGCAGTATTTCCCCATTTCACCATGGCCCTTCCCCATTTTCGCCCCGTAGGGCTCAATGGGACTGGGGAAGGTGCTAAGTACGGTACCGCAAATTGCGGTACCGCAATTAGCACTGCGGTCCCTTTGCGGCACCCTACTTTAACGGCTGGTAAAACCAGCCGTTATGGTCGGGTCCCGCAAAGGGACCTCGTAATAAGGCGTTAAGGGTTTAACGGCGCCGTTAAACCCATAACGCCAGGGTCGTAATGTCCCCCATAGTCATACTTTGTTGCCAGCACCAGGTACACCGCGAGCTGGGAACAGCGATGGTCCCAGGCTTAGTGACTTGCGGATGAATCAATCAGAATGTGAGGGGCTCATAATGACGCCACTATAGTCTAGCCAATTACTAATTGCCCCCTTGTAACGAATTTCGTGTAACAATTGTTAGGGACGACCCAAGCGTACCACCTGACCCTCTCTCCTCCACTAAACGTCTCTTCTATATGAACCTATACTGACCCTACCACTTGGGGAGCCACCCGAAATGGCGTTAGGTTTTGGGGCCAGTCTTCCTAGGTGACGCACGTAGCTGCATCATACAGCTAGAAAAAGGGCATGCGAGCCCACCCTGATCGAGAAATGCCTATGACCTGTGAGCCCGTCACTGCTTGTTTCATGTACTAAACAGCAGTAACTCTTTGCTCTTGTGTGTGTCTCATACTCTGTTGGGACGCGGGAGGAGTTGGGTCCTTCCCAACCCCGGAGGTCCGCGGACGGCCCTGCCAGCCCCCGGGAGATTACCCCGACAGGTGATGGCATAAAAGTGCTCTGCACATAACATCGCACTCCAGTGCTATGCATTCAAGACATGTTTCTTAGCACAGCTACTGCAGAAAGAGTTAATTGAAAGAGTTAATTGAAATTACGTAAATTAGGTTCCATGTCATTTCCATGATGAAAATTACTTTGTGCTAATTTATTTCGAAATGTTACTTCAAATTTTGTTATGGGAGGTCCCTCCCCAAGCCCCATTTCCCCTTCATTAAAGCCCCTACTCCAACCCCTCCAGACTCTCTTTTACCCATTAACCCACAAACACATATACATTTTGAAGTATTTTCAAAGTAATTTCCACAAAGTAAATCACCACGCAGTAATTTACTAAGAGGAAACAACGGGAGACCCCAAATTATGTATGAGGGTATCAAAACCAGGTGGAGATATGTGCACTGATGCAACGTTGCACCTGTATAGGTCTCTACGTACATACCACGAGTGTCTACAGAAGTCGTGTTCTTGTGTAGCACTTTATGCCCTGTCAGTCCAGCTCGCAGCACAGAGGGTGTGAAACAGAGTTGAGGATGTAGACCAACAAAGTAAGCACCTGGCTGTCAAAATGTCTGCACTGATGGCTCTGGGCCACCCCCTACCCAATCACCCACTTGTATAGTAGGGATAACTGAGTGACTCTGAAATGTTGTTATGAGGGGGTGTCCATTTGTAAGTAGGTGCCGGCCCCTGGGAGATTACCCCGACAAGTTGGAGGCACTGCTGAGATCTGCGGAGATTGAGCGAGATCACAGCGAGGCCGCTTGCATCAAGATGGCCCGGCAACGCAGCCCCCTCCACCGTTGCCCCCTTTGGAGTACTACAGGACCATCGTGGAACTGTGAGACGACCAGACAGCGCAATCCAGAGATTGGCCGTCGGGAGCCGAATTGAGAAGTATCCCGCCCACGGTTGGCGAGTGTCCAGGTGTGGTCCAGATGAGGGGAGGCGGCGATCTGATTGGAAGAGGTGTCCACATTTGAGCGACACCGGCAGGCGAGAGCCCGATGTGAGTTTGGCACACACAACCAGCAATACAATGTTATGCGGGAGGGGGGAGGATGTGTAATTTGGGTGGCGGGCGGTTGTTAAAGGGTGTTAAAGAGATATTTTGGCAATTGAACTGCGATTAGCATGTAAGTTGTAGCAGGGACTGATGCAAGGGCCGTCCCTTCCAGTGCCACAGATCAGACTGGGTGGAGCTTTAAGCATCCACGTGTGATTGACGGATCGCACTGGTTGGTCTAGATCGCAGACACCTGTAGAAGGGGGTGTGGCATAACTATAAGATGGCATTGTAGATCAATGAATAGATGAAGATTCCTATTGATTGAGTGTTTTAGCTCTGTGAATAGATGACATATTTCCGCAGGAGGTAGCTAGATTGTTTCTCCGTGCAGAAGACAGTTGGCTGGTTAAGCTCCCCTAGAGAGGGGTCGTATCACACGCGAGGTGACGCAGCATGCGCAGTACGATTGTAATAACAAAGTAATTGATGAATACTCCACTCCAGACGTGGTGGGAAGACAGCTGTAGGGGTAACGGGGAACAAGGTGCCGCACATTGATTATTTGCTGAAATTTTACGTACCGGTAACAATTCTTGTAGTGATTGGTGACCACACCCATAGGGCTTGCATAGGACACAGCGGCCTTTTTCTTTTCCTAATAGGGACAGGAACCCACGGTAGGGGACAGGTGAAGGGGGAGAGGCGGCCGCGCATGGAGAACACCGGCCCGTACTCTACAACTGGAGCCGCACAAGGAGGTGGTGTGGTCGGTGGGACGAGGGTCAGAAGAGCCTACGCTGCGCAGGCAGTGAGGGCAAAGGAGAAGGAGGAGGAGTTGGAAGTACGTTGTAGTTGCGCAAGGCAGCGGCGGCACAGGAAAGGCTGGACAGCTTATAGCACGTCTCACGGGGCACACAGCCGCAGGGGGCTCCATGCGCCACGGGTCAAAGGAGGCCCTAGCTCCAGAAGGGGAAGCACACAAGACGGAGAGATGTTGCAAGGGTCGAGAGGGCGGTGGCATTGAGCACGAGTTATTGTAATAAAAATTGCTTTTCCTTGCAGCGGAAAGTCGGAAGACCCCAATTTACGGGGCAGGTAACGGTGGTATTAAGAAATTGAAGTTATAAAATGTCTACATACTACGGGATAGGGAGGAGCAGGGCTGGGGCTCAGGGCCAGCACCTTAACTACACCAATCCAACACATCTGTGCAACACTAATACCACACAGAGATAAAATAGTAAAGTACAGTATTGAATGGACAAAAGGTACAGACAACAAAATAGGGATATCATGGCTGCCCAACGGCAGTTTTGATATGTGCACCCAACACTCACTGTTAGCATATCTACACAACACATATAAGGGGAAGAAACTAGCAGGTCACCTGGAAGTTTTTGACCTCTAGAAAATGTTCCAGGGGTGCGCACCCGGGGTACCAGGGATGTTCACCGTGCAGGGAGTAACAAAGGAAAAGGTGAGCGGAGAGGGCGGGTGCAAAGCACCACAGAATACACACAGTGCTGAGGAAAGTGAGGAAGAATCGGAAGGATCATTCACAGTTGCAGAGGTAAAAAAGGAAGGTGAAGGAGAGATACCCATAACTAAAGAATTGAAGAAAGAGGCAGAAGGGCTGTATCCAATGTGGGAATTGAGGGAAGCGAGCAGATTGCAGCTGCCGAGGGATATTCTAACCCTGTGTACAGCCCACCACCATATGCGCCAGTAGTGAGCTACCAACAGATTATATCAGAAAGCGCACAAAAATATGAAGAGGTGAAGGTTATAGAGAGTATACTGGCAAAGGAGGGCGGAATATCGGGCAACAAAGAGGAAGAAGAAAAGATATTAGAACAGGCAAGTGACGCAATAATGAATGAACTTTGAAGAGTATGAATGGAGGTAGGTGGTGGAGTGGGCAAGAAAAACAATACAGCGCAAGGAGAAATGCGCAAGGAACGCAGGGCCAAGACGTACGTGTGTAGCAATAAGGAGGTAGCAACAACACTGCAGGAGGATGGCACAGAGAAGAAAGGTGAGTACACAGACATAGACTTAGGGACCGTTACAGTGGGAGGAAAATGCCTAGGCCCAGGATTGACATTTTCAGATGGATTCTGCAGCAAGGAGGAGGAGGGAATCATGTGCAGGACAGAGTGATGGAAGCAGGGAGGGATTAAGCAAATTATACATAACCCGCACAGACTGTGGGTCATCGTGGGAATGCGAGATGCGGGAAGAAGGCGACACAGGGAAGGAAAAGAAAAGGCAACTAGGAGGAAGAACGCCACGGCCACTGACACTGCCAGCGCAGCACATGCCATATGTTAGCAGATTCATAGAACTCCCAGGGCGGAAGAATTAGCGGACACACACAGGAAGAGTAAAGTGGGCGAACATAGGAGGAGCAAGAGCATAAGGGGTGATAGAGTAACACAACACATTAATTACTTCATTGAAGAACTTTCTGAAATCGAAGAGGACAGCAAACACACTCACACATCCCCGCACAGACGAACGCCAGGGGAAGTGAAGGAGTACACTATAATGCCATTACTAGAGAGAAGGGGAACAAGGCCACAACATGTCCCATGGAAAAATGCAGACAAAGAAAACATCAAATGCAGACTACCATCACTGAGCGGAGGGGCCGGGAAATGGATATATGAAATGGAAAAACACACTGCAGGGCAAAAACTAGCAGTTGGTGACGTAAAGGGGTTGTTAATATCAATACTAGGCGACACAGCAGATGACATTTGGAAGAGGGCGGGTTTCCCAAGGGTAACTATAAGCGACACATCACATGAAGGGGCACCATTCGCACATTGCAGACACGCACTATGGCAGGCACTGAGGGTACAGTATCCAGACACTTCAGACATAGGGGCGATAACATCACGCAAAAAGCGCGAGAATGAAGATCCTGTTCATTACATCCAGGAGATTCAAGAGAAGTGGCACCTGGAGACACGAGAACCGTGGGACAAAACACTAGCAATTTTTTTATCACATACTGATCCAAGGGCTCCCAGAGACAATTAAAGAAATTGGTAGGGATGGAAGCAAAGGCATGGCCTGACATACAGCTAACATAGTACACCATTGTAGACTATGGCAAGAAAAGATGAAACAGAAAGAGGAAGACAGAAAGGCAGAAGAAGCTAAAAGAGTACAAAATAAACTGTCCAAGTATGCCATGGAAGGTGCACTGATAACAGGCCCCACCCAGGCCACACCGACACCAGACAATACACAACAACAAACAGCATCACTACAGCAAGCACAGATGACGACACAACAAATGCCACCACCCCCACCATGCACAGCACAATACACAACACAGATGGGAGACGGATACACTCAAATGAGGAACGGATACACAAACAACTACTGGGGTAGGGGTGGGCACACGAGAGGGAGGGGATTTGGGCCAGCAGCACCACAGCTAGGGGGAGGGTTCTAGGGGCCGAACCAATATGGGCAACAGGGATATTCAGACAACACATGAGGGTACCCATGGCAAGCACGGGAGTCACCAACGTGTTGGACATGTGGGCTGGTAGGACACATGTCACGCACATGCTGAGCAAGACAGGCACAGGCAGGCTGGGGAGAACAAGGGCAACAGGGTTACAATGAGGGACAACAATTTTACCAACAGCAGCAGCAAGGGACAGGAGCACTAATACAACAGCAAACACCACCTCTAATACAGCAGCAAGCACCACCACCACATCCTCAGCAACAATTACAAACATACACAACACAACAATAGCAAGTACAGTACCAACGATCAGAAGCACAACAGCAAGTGGCAACAGCACAACAAAACATCCAGACAGTACAACAACTCACACAAATACAGGATGACAAATCACTACCTGTGGACACACAAATACAACAGACACAATTGGGGAGGCTGACAATGCTAGGTCACAACCCATACACAGGGAGTGGACAGTCACTATACCCACAACAGGACCGGCCACAGATGTCTTTGATGTGTCCCATCCTATCGTTAACACCTAACCCTGCGGAGGAACCACGCATAAATGTGGCGATAGGTGACAAAATATTTTAATTCCTAGTTGCCACAGGGGCCACTAGGTCCTGCATTAGGGAAGGGAAGTTCAATTTGTCAGGTGAAGCTATGCACACTGGATTCACTGGGGCTCGAGGGCTGGTTCCTTTTACTGATAACATCTCCTTATCTGTTGGAGATCACAACCTGTCTCTACCACTGCTAAACTCAAAGCAATCACCAGTAAACATACTAGGGAGAGACATTATGAGCAGGTTGAACATGACTATATCCTTTACTGATGAGGGAATAGTGTGCTCCACACCAGGCATCAATATGCTCACAGCATGACACATACTGCAGGCTTACTGCGGAAAAACAGTAGAGAGGACAGAGCCAGTAGATGGGGACCTCTTCCCATATGGGACAGACATGGCACTAGCATGGTTACCAAGAATTGAGGGCAAGGTGTGGAGGAGACCAGAAGCTTACCTTTCCAGAAACACCAACAAGTGAAAGGGAAGGGGCTATCATATCAGTGGACATAGAAAGCATTGTGGCAACCACAGACTACATAGCAGTTCACGCACAAGATGGGGAGGGGAAGGCATGGAGAGCAGTAATGGCACTGGCAGAAGGATGCAGGCTAACACAGGTGTCAGATGAGGAGCTATTTTCAGATGAAGCAGGAGATGGGGAGATAGTGTTCCAGATGAAAGTCTATATTTGGGTGAGAGTGTCTTACACAGAGGTAGCACAAAAAATGGCAATGGCACTAGAAGCACCCACCCCTACCAAGGTACCCTTCTAAGAAGAAGATTTAGCAGTAGTACCCGCCTCTATATGGACCACTAGTCCATATCACGTAGGCTGCATAAAGAGCATTGGAGGAGTAAAAATAAAGCTAAAGAAAGGTGCAATGCTGCCCAGAGTGAAACAGTACCCACTATCCAAAGAAGCTGAGAAAGGATCTATGAAACAATAACTGCCCTAGTGAATAGAGGAATACTGATATAATCAGACTCACCATGCAACACTGCGGTGTATCCTGTGCACAAGGTGAAGGCAGGGTCCTGGCATTTCATACAAGATCTCAGGCCCCTCAACAACATTGTAGAGGCAGAGTACTCAATAGCAGCTAACCCAGCAACAATACTGTGTGGAATACCAGCAGAGGTGTCACGATTCACTGTGATCGAGCTCAAAAACGCTTTTTTCTCAATACCTCTCCACTCTGATTCCCAAGACTTAACAAGTTTCACATACCGCAACACAAAGTGCAAACACACCAGATTACCACAAGGGTACTGCGAGTCACCATCGATCTTTAACAGAGTAATACAAATGGATTTAGTAAACATAGAAATGGAGAGTACGGTGCTGCAATTTCTTATTTTTTTTATTTATTTGTATTTGTAGTGCGCACAGCTGTCCATGGACATCGTGGCGCTGTTAAGAATACTTGCTTGGTTACATAAGGGCATGTGGTCAAATCCGGTAGTAAAACCTGAAGTTCAGCCCCTTCATATGGGGTGGCGACAACGTGTAATTCATGTGGTCAAAATAGGTGGCATGAAACAAGAGCGCCAGCCCCATTTTAAGAGGTGGCAGCAACAAAGTAATGCATGTGGTCTACATTGGTGGCAAAAAACACGAGAGCTAGCTCCATCTTAAAAGGCGGCAGCAACAAGGTAATGCATGAGGACATTAGTGGCATAAACATGAGTGCCAGCCCATCTTAAAAGACGGCAGCAATAAGGTAATGCATGAGGTCTACATTGGTGGCAAAAAAACATGAGCGCCAGCCCCATTTTACGAGGTGGCAGCACAGGTAATGCATGAGGACAGCATTGCAGCATTGGTAGCATAAAAAATGAGTGCCAGCCCCATCCTAAAAGGCGGCAGCAACAAGGTAATGCATGATGTCAACATAGGTGGCATAAAACATGAGTGCCAGCCCCATTTTAAGAGGTGGCAACACAGGTAGTGCATGTGGTCAGCATTGGTGGCATAAACATGAGTGCCAGCTCCATTTTAAGAGGCGGCAGCAGCAAGGAAATGCATGAGGATAACATTGGTGGCATAAACATGAGTGCCACCCCCATCTTAAAAGGCGGCAGCAACAAGGTAATGCATGAGGATAACATTGGTGGCATAAACATGAGTGCCAGCCCCATCTTAAAAGGCGGCAGCAGCAAGGAAATGCATGAGGTCAACATTGGTGGCAGACACAGGCAACCAGCGAGGAGGGGGGGGGTCAGGCAGACACAGGCGACCAGGGGGGAGGGGGGGTCAGGCAGACACAGGCGACCAGGGGGGAGGGGGGTCAGGCAGACACAGGCGACCAGGGGGGGAGGGCGGGGTCAGGCAAACACAGGCGACCAGGGGGGAGGGCGGGGTCAGGCCGACACGGGCGACCAGGGGGGAGGGGGCGTCAGGCAGACACGGTGACCAGGGGGGTGGGGGGGTCAGGCAGACACAGGCGACCAGGGGGGGGTCAGGCCGACACAGGCGACCGGGGGGGCAGGCAGACACGGGCGACCAGGGGGGAGGGGGTGGGGAGTAAGGCAGACATGGGTGACCAGGGGGGAGGGGGGGTCAGGCAGACATGGGCGACCGGGGGGTAAGGCAGACACGGGCGACCAGAGGGGAAGGGGGGGAAGCCAGACACAGGCGACCAGGGGGGGAGGAGGGGGTCAGGCAGACACGGGCGACCAGGGGGGAGGGGGTGGGGAGTAAGGCAGACACGGGTGACCAGGGGGGAGGAGGGTCAGGCAGACACGGGCGACCAGGGGGGAGGGGGGGTCAGGCAGACATGGGCGACCAGGGGGGGTAAGGCAGACACGGACGACCAGGGGGGGAAGGAGGGTAATCCAGACACGGGCGACCAGGGGGGGAGGGGGGTCAGCCAGACACAGGCGACCAGGGGGGGAGGGGGATCAGGCAGACACAGGCGACCGGGGGGAGGTGGGGGGTCAGGCAGACACGTGCGACCAGGGGGGAGGGGGGGTCAGGCAGACACGTGCGACCAGTGAGGGCGGGTGGCGTACTGTGGTGGACAGGGGTCGACAGGGCCTTAGGAGTGGGCCTTGTGAGGGGGGCCAGCCAAGCCTTCCGGCCTTCACATTGGTCCTGATGTTACATGCTCCAGCCAATCAATGCCCCCTAGCAGCACCAGGCCCAGCACTCCAGTGCGGAGTAAAAACGAGTGGCCATCTTGGAAAGGCCACTCCACATCAATACGGAGCATAAAGGACAGCAGAGGAAACGAAACAGAGCGATTTCTGGCTCACAGAGTCTGCAATTTACAGATCTAGCACAAGCCTGCGCATAAAATATTTGCGGAAATGTTCGTTTTTGAGCGTCCTCGCGCATCTTGGAGTGGTTCAATGGTGGAGGGCTTACCTTCCAGGGTGCCGGGATCGTAGTGCACAGAGTGAAGAGAAGGTCAGGTGGAGGGGAAAGCTGAAGCTGCTCCGGCATCCCCATCAGATAGAGGAATAGTGAGGAAGAGTGAGCAGTGGGGAGGGCCAGGAGTGGGCCTTGTGAGGAGGGCCGGCCAAGCCTGCCGGCCTTCCCATTGCAATATGCAATATGTAGATGACATCATCTGCAGCACCACCAAGGAAAAGTGCAGAAGGGACACTGTAAAGATGCTCACAGTGCTGGCTGACAAAGGATACAAGGTTGACAAGGGGACGCTTTAGTACTGTCAAGAACAAGTGCTCTATATCGGGCAAATAATTTCACAAAAGGGAAGGAACATTGCACCACAAAGGGCACAAGTAATAACAAATACACCACATCCACAGACAGTAAGAACTGCAGCAATTTTTGGGCCTCTGCAACTACTGCAGGGCATGGGTATTTGGCTACAGCTCATACATAAGACCATTCATTGCTCGAAGCACTTAGAGAAGCACAGAGGGGAGAAAGGAAGTTGGGGTGGACAAGAGAGATGACAGAGGCATTCAACGAATTAAAAATGCTATTTCAACTGCACCTGTACTAGCCACCCCCAACTACGAAGAGCAATTTTACATATTCTCACATTGCGATACTGCAGTAATGAAAGCAGTACTGACACAAAAACAAGCATGGGACACAAGCCAGTGGCATTTTACAGTGGCCATTTGGACCCTGTAATGATGGGTCAATTTCTGTGCGAACAGAGCCTAGCCACAGCAGCATTTGCGGTAGAAAAATCCTCCTTAATAACTATGGGATGCCCCACCCCACTATACGTGGAGCACGCCCTTTTTGCAATACTGAACAAGCCAAAATCCACATTAACCACTCAAAGAGCTACAGGTTACAAGATCATACTCTCGAGACCAGAGCTGAAAATAGTAAGATGCAGCAACGTTAACCCAGCCCGATTTATAGCAGAAGAAGTGGAGATGGAGAACACGCACATGACTTCACACAGGCAATTGAAATGTACTCAAGCACAAGGAAAGTGGAAGAAAATGCCCAAAAGGGGGAGAGATAATGTACATAGATAGGTCATCAACAATTGATCAGAGCGATGGGATAAGAAAGACAGGAGCAACAGTAGTACGATTGAGGGAAGACTGCACTTACGTTCCAGTGAAATGCTTACAATTACCACAACACTACTCTGCGCAAGCAGCAGAGCTGGTAGCACTCATTCGGGCATTAAAAGAAAGCAATGAGAAAAGAGTAACTATTTACTCAGACAGTGCATATGTTACATCAACAGTACACTCAGGACTAATAAAATGGCAAAAGAGAGGGTTAAGAAGAGCAGACGGAACCCCGGTACAACACGCTCTCCTACTGGCTGAACTAATTGAAGTCATTAATTACCTGGAAGAGGTAGCACTGGTAAAATGTCAGGCCCCCACTAATGGGGATGACCCCATATCAAGAGGTAACGAAACAGCAGACGCACATGCAAAACATGCTGCGTATTTTGGCGATACATGGACCCTCCCAGAAAAACAAAAGATAAGGGGGGGTTAGACAGATGTTGATGAAGGATGGGTACACACACATCCCAGAGACACAGATCATGGAATTACAGGCAGCAGCACCAATGGCTGAAAAGGAACTATGGCTTAAAAGAGGATGCACCATGTCCCCTACAGATGCATTATGGCGACAGAATAATAACAGGAAAGTTGTGATGCCCCTGGCCCTATTGAAAACAGCCATGACCCAATTACACTGTCCCACGCATACAGGGAAAGAAGTAATTGCTGCACGAATAAATGAATCATGGTTCTGAGCTAAACTCACATGTTGCAAATTTTATTAGCAACTGCCTCACATGCCAACAATTTACGGCCGGTCACACACTGCAAGTGATCAAAGGTACAATACCCCGGCCTGAAGGACCCTTTCTACACCTACACATTGACTACGTTGACATGATCAATGTATGTCAAGGCTACAGATACATGATTGTAGTGGTGTGCCCATTTTCAAGGTGGGTCGAGGCTGGTCCTTGCTCCCATGCAGATGCGTTCAGAGCAACCAAATTCTTGGTGAGGGAGGTGTTCCCGAGGTGGGGATATGCAAAGTGTTGCATTCGGACAATGGCCCACACTTTGCCAATGAACTGTTCCAGCATGTAACTGCTCTTTTGGGGATCAAACATAAGTTTGAATGCGCGTATCACCCGCAAGCAAAAAGCGATAGCAAAGATCCAACAAACAACAAAAAAAGAGTTGGCTGTACTGCCTCCCTTTAGCCCTATTTGAGCTGCGAAATAGGCCAGGGTCAGATCACCACCTCACACCCCACGAGGTGGTGACAGGACGTCAAATGCACCTCCCACTCACACCACCATCAAGTGCCACAACTGACTGCCAGGCCACAAGTACTGTTTTTAGTGAAGAAATGCATGAGTATGTCTATTCCTTGGTTACTAGTGCCGCATGTGTCTCTCAACAGATTGAACTGACACAGGGTGTGTCGAAGAACAATCAACAAGGAGAAGCAACCAACAAGGAACAGGAACAACAAGCACAGTGGACAATAAAAGAGGGAGACCGGGTTCTCCTTAAAAATGATAGGAGAACTTGGAACAATCCTAGATTTACAGGTCCACATTTGGTCTAAAAAGTAGCCCCTAGGGCTATTAAGCTAAAAGAAAAAGACGTGTGGACCCACATTCATTACATCAAGCCCTACAAAGCACAGACCCCCCCTCCTCTAAGGGAAGGGGCCAACGTTTCAGCAACGACAACTGAAAAAAATAAAGACACAGTACAGACACCAACTACTGCAAAGAACAAACGACCAACCACCCATAACCCACCCATGGTCACGAGATCTCAGGCAAAATAAATAACCCCCACCAGCCACCATCTAATAAAGAACATTGTCAAACAATCTGCAATATAGATCACACTGTGTAAACACGTGCATGTTTCTTCCTTTTTGTCTCGCACATGCATGTATTGTGCATTACTGTTGTATATGTAATAAAAAGAGAAAGGAATATACGTCATTGAAACATACGTCATTGCCCAGGGGTAAATGCTGCCCGTGCACGATAAGACCCCAGAAGCATATATCATAACATGTTCCTTATGATAATAGTTCAATCATTCCCACATCTTCAAGCAGCATTACCCGCCCTAAGAGATAGGACGGTAAGGAAAGCCTGGGAACAGCTTATCGCCTGGCCATTGAACGATTACTTGGTAAACAGGGCTTGACTAAAAGATACTAACAAAATAACGCATATTTGGAGAGATTTTCAGGCAGGCCTCTATATCATCTAAAGGTAAAGTAGCTGCAGGACCGCAGCAAAGGTAAGAGAGGTATGCCAGTGGTATTAGCAACTGTAATAAAAATTATAGAGATATTTTTTACCACTGGCCTGATTACTGCCGCTGTCTGGCAGGCCTACTATGCTTTCTATGCGATGGCATCCCCCTCTACTAACATCTCCCCTACCATAGCTGCAACGAGCATGGTGTCAGGTCGTACAAGTAGTACGGAGCCCAACATAAAGAGAGATAAACGTAGTGTTTCTATTGATACACATGGGGTGGACACATACATCACAGAATCCGCACGTCTCAAACAACATGTGGTACAAGCACATGTCCAAAATTGGTAAAGGCACAACTAAGGACAACTGCTATGTGTGCTCGTTGATCCCATACACCATGAGCGCATCAAGAACATTTGTGGCAACTGAGGTACCTGCAACATCAGTGTGGGGCCTTCTATACTTAGCCTTGTTCCAAACACGAGGGCGATTTCAAGGGAAAAAAGCAACACTAAAATAGAAATCAAGGTTAACATACCCCTATGAAGACAACTTTATCAAAACACTACCAATGTACAACAACTAGTGGCAGCTGACACAAGAGCTCCAGTACATAACGGATGGACCCGACAAAGGAGAGACAAAGGAGGTTACATTGAACTACCTACCATGCGAGTGGCACGCAAAAGAAGTTGCTGGTGAACCAGGATGCTGGGAAAGACCACTAATATTAATATATGGCAAAGTATACACTAAAGAAGGACGGGTGGACGGAGTTGTAGGAAGCAAGATGTTGACATTGGCGAGGTCATCAGTGATGACAGTTCAAGAACAAAACGATAAATGTTACAATGAATGGACAAGGAGTGCAGCACTGGTCACATGGCTAGATAAGGAGGAGGAACCAATAACAATACTTCCTCTCACTGCACCAACACTGTTATCAGCATGACAGAGAAATTGATGTTGGGAGAAATGAGGATTGCAAAAGAACGATAAAGATTCCTGAGGGGGGTGCAGGAACAGCAGTTCTGATGGATCGCTACTGGACCTGCGGAGTGAAGGCATACCACAGCTTGCCACAGTTGTGGAATGGAGTATGCACTATGGTACACATCAACGTGCCGTCCCTGGTAGTACCGCAAAAACACGTCAACCTGGAGAACTTCCCCAATATGTATGAAGGGAAGAAAAGGTCAGTAAAGATGGGAGGAAGCAAGCAACGGAACGACACTATCCGCATGTCCAGAGTGGAAAGACAAGGAGAACCACTGATGGGAAACTACCTGTGGGGAAGGTCAGAAACAGCTCTGAGTGACATCCCACCAGCACTCAGACTGTTTAGCAGAGCAGCAATGTTCTTTTCCTCCATCGTACATCCAGGGGCACAGGCATATGCAAATGCGAATTGGCTCCAGATAACAAGATAGGAGCTAATGATGACAATAAACTCCACAGTTAACGTATTCAACGCGATTAAGGAAGAACTGAGGACAATAAGGATGGTTGCCCTACAAAACAGATATGTGCTGGACCTTCTGACAGCAATGGAAGGAGATGTTGGTGCAAAAATTGGGAGCTCGTGTTGCACGTTCATTCCTGCCAACAACGAGGACAATGGCACACTGTCTGAGGCAGTATCACAACTGGCCAGGATGGAACAAGAAGCGAAGGGGGTGAAGAAGGAAGGTAGCTGGTTCTCGTACATCTGGTCCTGGATGCCATCATGGCTCTCAGATGGTCTCAAGATTGTGATAGGATGCAAAATATTAGGAATGGCTTTTATGATGGGGATAAAGGTATGGAAGGAAAGATCAAGGCGAACAACTGAAGAAATGATAGGTATGCACGTCCTAATGCCAGCTGAAGACGACCAACATACAGACATCATTATTAAGGAACATGAACAGTTGCGCCAGCAGATAGTGGAAGCAGACTTCTACCCACCATCAATAAAGGTCGAGAAGCCAAGGAACACGAAAAGCGATGTTGGAAAGCGGGTTTACTGTAAACCCGGCGGCGGATGCGCTTATATGTACTGGTCATTTGAAGATCATGTGGACCAGTACGGACGCTTGGTAGGAATAACAAAGGTATGGCGAGTGCGAGGAGATAAGAGACTGGATAATTTTGTGGTCGACAGGTCGACCAGAGGGGGGACTGAAGAGGGAAAATGGGATGACCCTTTCCCCCCCGATTCTCATCTGGACCATGGCCTAGGACGTCACGACCCAAACACCCCCCAAGAGAAGAATTCAACCTGCTCCCCGCTGCCCCAGATGCCAAGATTCACTGTGGCCATGCCCCACACGACCACGGAGCCTGCCCGTCAATGAAACCACATGCAGGAACCCCAGGTGGAACTGACATCGACTATATTGATCAACTCGATTAGACAGTAACCACAAAATTCCGCCATCGTTAGAGGTGCCATGATGACATAGCCGACGGACAAGACCACACGTGCCACCAAGCACATTGGACACCCACACACCAACCCACACGAAGAACATACTCAGTGCTATGACAGAGGACCACTTACACCCACACATGCATTGTTGTTATGTTTCACATAGGTCACCTACAGAACCACAGAAACGCAAGACGCCAGAAGAGCGCGTGTACATGCTTGCAGACGCTTCCTTGCCACTAAAACCATGAAGATGTAACCTTACATATCTACTAATGCATATGAAACTCTGTCGCCCCTCGCGAACCCCATATTATTGACCATGTACCGCCACCCATAACCCAAGCCAAGGTAGGCGGCAAAGCAAGATTCCCCAGGCCGAAGCATCTCAGATGAAACTGCAAGGCGCTGATCACGCAGAACGAGCCCCAATGAGAGCCCACAGCCAAGGCCGCCATGTTGCAATCTACATGCCACGCTCCCCGCGCCAAGGTTAAACCTGCCACTAATAAACACTTCTCAGAGCCGAAATACAAATCAAATGCTCATAATTCTGCTCCAGCCACGGTCTCACAACACGTGACCAGGCCGACTTGATACTATGCCAAGCCCCAAGGGCCAGAGAAGCGCTGGGGTCTCAAGTCTGGGACACAGTCTGCAACAATAAAGTGACAAATTGGACACCTACAGCGATGGGAAAGACATGCACACCAGCCAATAGTCAGACATTTCCATTGTCCGCCACTGACACATAGTCATACTTCGTTGCCAGCACCAGGTACACTGCGAGCTGGTAACAGCGATGGTCCCAGGCTTGGGGGCTCGTGGATGAACCAATCAGAATACGAGGGGCTCATAATGACGCCACTATAGTCTAGCCAATCACTAATTGCCCCCTTGTAATGACTTTCGTGTAACAATTGTTAGAGACGGCCCAAGCGTACCACCTGACCCTATCTCCTCCACTAACCGTCTCTTCTATATGTACCTATAATGACCCTACCACTCGGGGAGCCAACCCGAGATGGCATTAGGTTTTGGGGCCAGTCTTCCTAGCCGCGTCATACAGCTAGAAAAAGGGCCTGCGAGCCCACCCTGACCGAGAGGTCTCTCGGATGCCTATGACCTGTGAGCCCGTCTCTGCTTGTTTCATGTAATAAACAGAAGTACCTCTTTGCTCTTGTGTGTGTCTCATACTCTGTTGGGATGTGGGAGAAGTTGGGGCCTCCCCAACCCCAGAGGACCGCGGACGTCCCTGCCGGCCCCTGGGAGATTACCCCGACAGGTGATGGCATAAAAGTGCTCTGCACATAACATCGCACTCCGGTGCTATGCATTCAAGACACGTCTCTTAGCACAGCTACTGCAGAAGGAGTTAATTGAAAGAGTTAATTGAAATTATGTAAATTAGGTTCCATGTCATTACCATGATGAAAATTACTTTGTGCTAATTTACTTCGAAATGTTACTTCAAATTTTGTTATGGGGGGTCCCTCCCCAAGCCCCATTTCCCCTTCATTAAAGCCCCTATTCCAAACCCCTCCCGACCCCCTTTTACCCATTAACCCACAAACACATATACATTTTGTAGTATTTTCGAAGTAATTTCCGCAAAGTAAATTACCACACAGTAATTTACTAAGAGGAAACAACAGGAGACCCCAAATTATGTATGCGGGTATCAAAACCAGGTGGAGATAGGTGCACTGATGCAACGTTGCACCTGTATAGGTCTCTGCGTGCATATCTCGAGTGTCTACAGAAGTCGTGTTCTTGTGTAGCACTTTATGCCCTGTCAGTCCAGCTCGCAGCACAGAGGGTGAGAAACAGAGTTGAGGATGTAGACCAACAAAGTAAGCACCTGGCTGTCAAAATGTCTGCACTGATGGCTCTGGGCCAACCCTACCCAATCCCCCACTTGTATAGTAGGGATAACTGGGTGACCCTGAAATGCTGTTGTAAGGGGGGTGTCCATTTGTAAGTAGGTTCCTTGAATAGCTTTGAGGCTACTGCTTGAACAGTCATTGGGCCTTGCCTGCAGCCCGCTGGAGAGCCTGTACCTTTGTGTAGACATCGCCCCTGTTATGCAGTTGCTTGGCTCCCATGGAAAATAATTCTCAAATAGACCACCCCTTTCCATCCTCCTGCCTGTGTCATAATTCTGCGCCTAGGTTAACAAGTGGCAGCATGGTCAACCATATATTTGGGCAAATAGCTAATTTTATTTATTTATTTTAAAGGATATTTAAACTGCGCACTATCACCACTTGAGTCGTCCCCTGGCGCTCTGGCTGATCTGAAAAGGAACAGGGTAGGTTAGTAGGACTGAGTGGGAAAAAAGCACAAGAGAGCTGTGGGCAGCTTCAGTTTGGTTTACACTCTTCGCTGAGAGTAAGTGTGATTTTCCGGTTGGTAGTTGTCATGTGCTTTTGTGCGGGCTTGTGTATTGTTTGATTCATTGTTCGGGGCAGTGAAATGTGCGTGGTTTGTTGTGCTGTATAGGTATGCTTGTGTCTTATTTATAGTTTGAGTGGTGTAAGCAGACTGAGGAGTTATTTAGTGGGTTGGTTAGTGATGGAGCTCCATCGTATCCCTTCCGCTTTGGCCATCTGTGGAGTCTGTCCCTGCCAGTGTTTGATAGGGGGGTCTCCCTACAATATATTCTGCGCAGATTTGTGTGTTGTCAGCAGGACTCCTCCACCCCCCCACCCCGTGTTCAGACTAATGGGTGTCTACACCACTTTTTCCCCTGGCATATCCTGGTGTGCAGCCACCATCGTCTCTCTGGGCCCCTTGCCGGGAGGGACCTCTTCCCTGGGCCCTGTGATTTATCTGTTAGGTTGCCACTTTATCCCCTTCGCTTTAATGACCTCTGTCTGCGGTACAACCTAGGACGCTCCCATCTCTCTCCCATCTCTCTCCCTAGCCTCCGGCAGGTCCTCCATGGGAACGGGGGCACCCGGGTCTCCCTCCTACTTGGCTGTTTCGCAACCTCCCTGCACTTTTTCTTGGTCTAGTATTGTCCTCTGTCTCGCCATCTGTGTGTTCCTTCTGAGGGCTTTTCTGAGTTTTCTGAATTTTAGATGGTCCTTCATGTTTCGTATTCCTCTCGGGAGGGAGTCCCAAGTTTTAGCAGCTAGGCAAGAGAATGCTGATCCACATAGTTTTTTCCTTGTGTATGGTTTAGATTCCAAGCAAATTTCATTGCTGGATCTGAGAGTTCTGGTCTGCTGGTAAATGGGGATTTTCATTTGTAAGAATGCTGCTCCTTGGCCGCGGATTGCTCTGTGTGTTATGCAAATTGTTTATATCAAACCTTATAGAGCGCATGGTCGCCCATAGGAATCAGGGTGCTACCCAACAAGCACAAGAGAGGCTAAATCATATGGGTCTTCTCAGATTTCCAAAAAAGCTAAATAATCATCAATCCTCCGCAGGGCCGGGGGGAGGGAGTTCCACAACATGGCACCCGCCACCGAGAAGGCCCGACCGACAAGAGGTAACAATCTGAAGCGAGGAACCTCTACCAAAAAAACTTCAGCAGAGCAAAGAGAATGGCGAAAGAACATAAAACCGGAACCCAGCCTGCAGACAGCCTGCTCATGTCCCATGAAGAACACGAAAAACCATGCACAGTGAGTTAAACTACACTCTTTTAGCCAGCAGAGACAGTGCAGCACAGGGGAGATGTTGGCTCTGCCAGGTTGCCGAATTTTGTAAAACTTGAAGGCGCTGAATGAAATACGCGTGCTGTGCCCAAAACAGTGCATTACAATAATGAAGAGATGATAGCACTGACAACAAAACCACTGGTGCCCAAAAGTGAGGGGGCAGAAACGGCAGGACTTTATGCAGTATCTTAAGCTTAAGATGCCCCGCCTGAGAAATAGAGCTGACCTGGGCAGCCATGGAGAATGAGGATGTGATTTTCACCCCATGTCTTTGACAACAGGCACAGGGATGGGGCAGGAGCCTAGCAAAGGAGATCGGAAAAGGGAGGGACCAGAAAATAGCAGCATCAGGAGAACCCACTACCAATAGCTATGGCTTCTCCCCGTTCAGTTTCAGCCAGTTCAAGGACATCCATCCCCCACAGCTTCCAAGAATGTCCTGAGCCTGACAACCGTTTCCGTTAATGTTAAATGCAGGTGGAACACGATCTGGGTGTCATCAGCGTAGACATAGCAAGTAAAGCTGTTGGACGCAATGAGCCTTGTCAGTGACTGAACATAGATGTTGAACAAAACTGGGGAGATGGCAGAGCCTTGAGGAACCCCACAAACAAGTGCAGTGGGGCAAAGCGGAATGGTAGTAAAGGGAGAGATTGGAACTGATCCAACAGAAAAGAAGAGAACCATGCCAGTACCAACCCGCAGAAGATGAACCCTGCAAGAGTTTCAGCAGGACTGTATGAGCAATGGAATAAAAGGCAGCAGACAGATCAAGCAGAATTACTGCCCCTGAATGGCCCAAATCATGCAGTCGAACAGGATCACCCACCACTGAGACCAGAAACCCTTCTGTACCATGGCCCGGCCGGAACCCAGAATGAAAAGAGTGAAAGAATGAAGATTTCTCCTAGAATGTAATCAGAAGAGGGCATACTAGAAACTCAATCAGTTTCATTAGTAAAGGTAGCAAAGAGATGGGTCGATAGTTAGCCAGCACCAAGGAATCAAGAGTGGGTTTTTCAGGAAAACAAATTGCCAAAGCGTGCTTGAGTGAAGCAGGAATAAGACCAGATTTGAGGGAGTCAATTACTGCATGTGCTACCAGCGGGGCATCTGACCCACCATCTCCTTTAATACCCACAACGGGATAGCATCGGTAGGGGCAGTAGATTTAAGTCTTCCAGCAGCCACCACGATGTGCCCCAAAGAACAAAACGGAAACATATCCCAAATCATGCTAGGTGAAACCTCCTTCATCGCAGAAGGATTGCAAGAGGAATGAAACCGGGAGGTGTGGATAGTGTCACGAATGTTAACAATGTTCTTTGAAAAAAAAATGTAAGAGAGTTGCACAGAGATTGCGACGCAGGAGCCCCTTCAGAGGGAACAGAGGAGAGAGAATGAACCAGTTTGAAAAGCTCCTGAGGTTGGTTAAGAGATGTTTCGACTTGTCTGGAATAGAAAGCCTACTTTGCCTCTAAGATGGCTTTGTGATAGAGGCCAGTGCTACGTTTAAAATTTTGCCTGGCTATTTGACAATAATTAATGCACCAGATGCGCTCAACCTGCCGTCGCAAAGGGCGAAGGGATCGAAGGTGGTCATTATACCAGGGGTTAGATTTCTCTCTTCCGATAGTCTGTGGAGGTCATTATGACCTTGGCGGTAAGGGGTTAACAGCGCCGGTAAAGGTGCCGGAGCCATCAACCCCTTACCACCCCATCATGAGTCTGCTCGCGGGGACCCACTAAGGACGCCTGGTAAAACAGGCGTTCTTAGCGCATCCCGCGAGCAGACCAGGATGCTAACAATGCATGCACCATTGCATATCGAAAGAGCTGTAATTGAAATCAGGCAAGGGCAGATTGACGTCACGAAGAGAAGACGAAAAGATGCACTGAAACGATGTATGAATACTAAAAAAAATAAAAGCTGTAACTGAAGTAAAAAGAGAAACATACAATCAAAAATACAAAGAAATCATGTGCACCAAAGAGATAAGTGAGAAGAGATGAAGTGAATGCACATACACAGTAAAGCAAGTTAGATAAGACATATAGAAGCTTGCTGCAGAAGAAAATACAATGCAGTTAAAACCACCATGATGAAAAAATGAACGCCAGACTCTTGTTGAAACCAATTAACCTACCTCAGAGACAGACCAGGGGTGCAGGGCTAAGAGGCACTGGAAAACAGCTTTGTGCAAGGAACAAAGAATATCTATTGGCCTGGAATCAAGGATGCCACATCAAGGAATGATTGCAAGGCACAAAGGGAGTCAAGAGGATAAGCCATGTACGTAGGACACTCTTCACTTCGGTTAAGCAAAGAAGAACACATCTGCAAGTGCCAAGTATTGAACAATCAAGGATGCAGAATGCATATGTGAGGTAGAGCAACCAAGTCTCCAGACATCAAGAGGAGTAATGGCACCCAGCATAATTGAATTAAATAGCACTAAATGAAAGGTCAACATAGACAAAATCGTTGTCTCCTCAGACATGATTCAGGGTTTGAAAACAAAGTCTATTCATTAAGCCCAGATAAAGATAGTGGTGTACCTACACTCCCTTAAAAGTCCCAGAGAAGAGGACAATCTGAAAGGTCAACTACAAAGAACAGACCTTTGCTTATGGCCTGACCGATGAGAGATGATGGACTAATTTTAGTGGTCTGATGTTGTTCTCTGCACATGGTTTTCGTTTTGCTTACTTGCTGCTAATGAGCCAAAAGTCCAAGGTTGGTAGAGAATGCCAACCAATCATAAGGGTTTATGCAGCAGTGCATTATACAATGTTGCAGAAGCCAATCTGCTGCTGTTATTCTTCAATTAATCTGTATTATACATATTTAGAGGTAGTTCAAGGCATGCCTACCAGGTAAGGGGCATCCAATAATGACACTAACACTTATATGATATATAGGTACATATGTTCCCTTAACCAATCCCTCCTGTCACTAGGTTTTTGAAGTTGCCACATAGGATAATGTTATAGCTAATGTATATTGAGGTATAAAGCCTTTGTATAATCAAATTATTATCGTGAGTGTGTGGACTATGATTGGTTGTTCGACAGTTTTCCCTACTTTATTGAGCTGATAATAAAGTAGTACTTTGCCATTTTCTTTGCGTCTGTCTGGTTTTTTAGGTCTGAGATCGTTATTGGTAATTCCATCTGGTACTTGGAATGCTCCAGGTACTACTGCATGGATGCACCGGGGTAAATATACATTCCCTATGAAAATGTATGCACCTTTTGTCAAGGGATTTCACCCCAGAGGTAATTGTAATGGTTTATTGAGAGGCCACCCTCAACAGAGGGAGATTCTCACCTCCCCAAGTTAAGTACCACACAATAAACAGTTAATCTCAGTTCTTTTATTCAGTCCTATCTCAGCCTCATATCATGCCCCTTGGGTCCCTCCCCCTGAGCTGCCAATGAGCCATGAACCAGGCCAGTGTACAGGAAATATACTTGTATTTATTTGAATTATAGATAATAGAAATCACACTAAACTACACACGCCAACTTCTTTGTGGCTCACAATTAAGTTCTTGTTACACAAATAAATCACACCAATGGATTTGGAAAAACACAAACTACAATACTTTTCTTTCTACAGAATTTATTTCAAGAAATAATTAGCGCTGGTCAGTGAACACAATTTATAGACAAATGCATATGGCAATTACTATTTCACCCATGCCCTTGCTCAAAATAAACACAGGGTGATTTAGCAATGGATTTTCAAGACCCCCATCCCCCACGTTGGTCTGGGTTGGGGAAGTATGACAGAAAAATTGGGATGATTGAAGAATTTGGGATTTCAGATCCCCTCTCCACTTACAGGCCTGTGTTGGGGTAGTTGGATGGTAAACATTGGGATGATGTGAGAATTAGGGTTCAGGAACAAAGGCACTACTCTTTCTAAAACAATTTGGGGTTAACATGCAAAATAGGATTACCGAATTACATTACAGTCTATAGTTTTCAGTGCACACCAGGAATGAGATTTGTTCGTTTTGAATTTTAACAAAATCACTCTGTGGTCTTTCGCCCTGGGGAATTAATTGAATTCATATTTTTGGTTAAATAGGCTAAGGATCAACACAGTTGTGCCCCCACCCCCGCCCAAAGGATTTAAGGCCAGCAGATCCCTGCACCTTTTGGTTACAAAGGGCTGAAGTCTACTTACATTGAAAACCTTGATTTAAAATTCAGGAAAGGCAGCTGTATTTCAATACCATCTCGACAGATAAGGCAGGGGTCTGGTCGCTCCACTATCAAGGATGTTCCCCAGCTCTCCACCATAGGACCCATTCAGCTTTTAGGCCTTCCCAGCAATGGACCGCTCCACCCAGAGACAATCTCTGCAAAATATCCTTTTGGTGTTTCCTTGTGGCTGTCAGATGGTACATTTTAGCAGCTCCTTTCACAGTGGTATTTTTAGGAGCTCTCCTCATAGTGCATACACTGTATATAGCAGTGATGACACCATCAAGTTTACAACCTTGGGCAGCTCCCTGCAGGAGTTCTTGCACCCAGGATTGGACAGTTACCCTTCCAAATCCAGCCCCTCTCTAAGGATTGGTTTAATAGTCTGGAACAGACATATGGCAACTTTCCTTTGAAATCCCCTTTTGTTTCTATGTCCGGTTTTGGGCAAAACCTAGTTTTGTAGCAGAACTTCATAATTTTATTAGTAACTGCCATAATATACATATATTCTGCTTGAAATTCAATAAAATGACATCAGGTTGCACAGCCATTTGGCAATTTTCCACTGTTTACACAAAAAGCATAACAATAATGAACACGCAATTTACTCCCCACATTCCAAATTTTACCATACACCAGTTCACCAACTCTTGAATTAGGGACATTTTCATATCAGCCAGAAACCCATTTTAAATGGCATTACAGTTCCCTAAGTCACGGGTGGAGGAATTTTATTTCCACAAAAATCGTTGGGAAATTATATAAAAATGACACATAAATAAATGCTGTATGACTTGTGGTTGCTGGCAAAAGGCCTAAGCTATAATAGTCCTTTTACATGATTAGTAAATCTTTAAGTTAATGCAAATAGGAGCTCTGCATCCTCCAAGCCATTTGTCTCTCTCTCAGCCAGCATGTCACCAGAGTTTTTATCAGTCTCTTTGTTGTTTGAAGTTGGTGGCTGCAGATCGTAAATGGGGGATGCTCTTATTACACAGAGATCTCCCACTGCAGATAATGAGCTGGGCCAGCCCTGTGATGTCACAAGGCCTGTCCTCTCATCTGAAGGGGATCATTCAGGTCTGAAAGGCTTCCATTTCTTGTATTTCTTTCAAAGTTTCAGCTTCCCTTGATTGTAGCCCCAGTTTTCACACCTCCCCCCTACTCTTCGGTCATGCACCAGCCAGGGCCAATTTTCATGCAGAGACAGCAAGTCTAGACAAAGTTTGCTTTCGAACACCCTTCCGGCAGTACACTTTATTGCAGTTGCAAACAGTTGGGATGCACAAACCAGGCTGGCAGTGGGGGAAGCCACCTGTGAATGTTGTGCACTGTCCTTGCCTGAAATAAACTCACATACTGCATTTTCTAACATCAGGTTTTATTCTTTGACACACTGTTTTACTGAACAGAGTTCACTTTGCTTTTGCGCTGAAAGTGCAGAGCTGTTTCTTTCAGTCATTAACAAAATACACTTTTTTTCTGCTGAAAAGTGGGTCTGAATGGTCAGAGTGCACCCCTTTTTGATGAGTTGCAGTTTCAGTAAAAAAGGATTGCTGTGTTTACTTCTCAGTCTACAATGTGATGTGCTTTTGCAATCTGCACTCTGAATACATTTTTGTTTTAGCCCTCCATGGATTTCCCCTGAGGAAAGACACCGGCATGGTCTGATGGCAGGTCAATTTCCCAGTGGGCCCTTCCGTTCTGTTGATTTGGGAGCTTTGATTACTCCCCACATAATGCACAAGCTGGTGATGTGGACCTTCACTAGTGCAAATAGAGATTTTTGCTTCCGAGATTCCTTTCAAAATGGCAGGATCTTGTGAAAGTTTGCATCAATACCACTGACTGACCCTTATGTAGCTTCCAACAAACCCCTCATACAATGCCTTTTCTATCTTGTAGAACCTTCTTTCTTTTCTTCTGGACCTCATCGGGGCTTTGAAACAGATTGCAGGTGGCATACATGCTAAGCAAGCAACTAGCATAACATAGCACTCTGAATTTGGTTTTTCTGGTCTAGCCCTAGGTAGGTGCTGTTTTATATTCATTGCACAGAGGTATTTTCTGGTACGCATTCGCCTTGAACTTTTGATCTTAAATCATTGATTGAGCCAATAAAGTATGCAACCTGTGCTGTGCTCAGAAGATAAACTATCTTGCACTTCCCTGAACCTTTGCTGTCTTTCTGCCTCAAGTTTATCCCTGACAAAGCCATGGCCTCTTCAGCAAGAGCCGCTGGAATCACAGCACTTTGCAAATTGTTGTCCAGATATGTACGACAATGCCTCCCAAGATCCCTCACCATGGCTATGCTGTTATAGGAATTGTAAACCAAAACATCTGGAGAGCCAAAGGTTGATGACCTGTGTCCAAGGAAAATTTAATCCATGCAGTTAGTGATGGGAGCTCATATAAAAGCAGTCCCAGGTCAGAACATTGTGGGCACAATTTCAGGGGCAGAACATCCGCAATGGGTCTCTGACCCGGCATGCATTACGGAGGGGCTACCCAACAAGCTAGCCCATTTGAAATACTGAGCACTTCCTCAGCTGCATGCTGCAGTTCAGGATGCACTCATGTGCTGGCTTTGACACAGTGCTAGTAGTACCCCAGCCCTGTGCCCAAAGGGTCATGCAAGGCTGGAAGCATTTTTCTTCCTCGGCCTTGCATGACCCATTGGGGATGCAGGTTGGTGTACTCCAGGGCCGAATGTGCATAGGGGGCACTCCTGAGCCTCTCCACATATTCCATGGCCCAGTGGCATTGAAATACAGTCGCTCCAGTTCCACTGTGTATTTGCAGTAACCAGAAAGCTCTTCCTGCTTCTTGGCTTCTATGGTAATGGGTACAGTACACCCGGGTACAGTATACATTCCCATAACTTTGCATTACATTAACTATGCAAACCCCTTGAAGGCTTGCCAATAATCTTGGGACTCTCGTCCCACACCTAAACTGAAGACACACCGCTCTCCTCAGTCGGTCGGAAGATGGGACATTGAGACGAAAGAGAATCTGTATCATCAGCGTATGTGAAAAAGTGTACCCCATGGTTAGTAATCAGGGTGCACATGTATAAATTGAATAAAAGAGGGGAGAGGGCAGACCCCTGAGGAATCCTGCAGTTCAGAGCAGTGGGGGAGGAAGTGAAAGGGGGAAGAGAGACCATTTGAAACCAGTTGGATAAAAAAAAGAGGAGAACCAACTCAAAGGGACACCTGTGATTCCAACCCAGTGAAGACATTGGAGCAATTTTAGAAAGTATCAAAGGCCGCAGAGAGGTCAAGGAGAATCAAAGCACCCACCTCTCCGCGGTCCTGAAGCAGAGCCATGTCATCCATTAGGGCCACCATTACAGACTCTGTTCCCATACCAGGATGTGAGCCGGTCTGAAAGGGGTGCAGAAGGTGATTATGTGAGCGGTCCGCGTTATAGATGTTATGGAGGCGATCAGCGTGCAGTGAGTCAAACAGGTCATTGAGGTGAGACATGATGGAAATTAACAGTATGGAGGCAAGTCAACACACAATCAGTGCAGGGAACAAAGAAGTGGCCCTGTTACCTTGCCGCACTAGGGCAGTCCGACCCCGTACTCCCAGACACAAACTGGCACAAACCGATGCCTACTCCATTGCACAGGTGCTGAAGTGCCACAGAGGGTCTTAAGAACCCTGTGGAGATCTGGGAAATGGAGCTCCCAAGGACTACTGTAGAGTCTGGTTACAGCGTATCAGCGTGTAACCAGAGACTAGCAGAGACTAGCCGTGCACGGTCAGCGGGATGCGCTCGCTGTAGTCAAGCAGCAGTTCACAAATGGAACAATAGGTGCAGAGTAAGACAAAGTGAATTCAGAGGCAGAATATAAATTCGAATCTAGATGCTTACAAACAATGCACCAGAACGGAGCTACAGTTTTGTCTTCAAAGAATAGCAGAGTAGTACAAGTATTTCTAATACAATGTTTTTTACGCTCACTTAGGTCTAAAAATAGTGGCTAGATGAGGTAAGTTGTTAAAATAAACAAGCCAAATGTTGGCCAGAGACACACACAGGCAGGCACGTCTATCTGAGAGCAGGAGGTATAGGCGCTCATAACAAGGCAAAGAAGAGACGCCAGTCAGCAAAATCTCACACACAAGCGTCAGTCACACACGTACCATGCACTTCACTATCAAGATGACAATTGTGGTAGTTGTAATGGCTGTCTTTCAATATAGAGGTTTGGCCACAAACTCTAAGTCCGTCTACTTGCTCCCGGTAGGCATTGCCTCATTTGTAAGTGCCCTGCCTTTTTTGTATGATTAAATATCTCCATAGGGTTTCTGACCCCTTTCTCTCTTTTCTTTATGTGCTCCTATTCAATCCTGGCTTTCCCCAAAAGAATCACAGCTATACGAGGTCGGTACCGCCCCCCCAGCCCCCTAGCCCCACTAATCAACAGTGGCCTCCAATAGACCCCATAAAGGCTGCTCTTTAGACTAAAATTGAAGGCCCAGCTGCTTTATATACAACCATGACCTTTCCTATGGTCACCAGTGCCTAGAATATGTCTTGACTGTATTGTGCAATACACTATGGTGTTAACTCCCTCACTCTGCGTTTGTGACCCCGGGCCATATATGAGGGATGCTAATTTTGAAAGGAAACCCATGGAAGACCTTAACCCACTGCCACTTGACTCACAAAAGTCATGTCTCACACCAAGATCTGCCCCACTAGGGCACCTTGCAAATAATGGCCATAATCCACTGGCCGCACCGCAAAAAGACACATGCCCTTCTTGCACTATTATGGACTGTGCGCCTCCGATTTACACAATGTTCACTAAACTCCAAGAAGCTGCCATCTCGGCTCCGCTGAAAGGAAATCTTGTCATTTTGACAAAAATCAAACAACCTTCCATCGTCAAGCGCACCTCGAAAAATAATCAGACCCTTTGCATTGTGTACACTGGTGGAATTGAGGTGCCTCTGGCAGGCTTTGCAGATTCATTGACATTCCCAACATAGCTAGACCTGCTCTGGCGTAGTTTGAAGACTCCCCGATATTCCCAACATAGCTAGACCTGCCCTGGCGTAGTTTGAAGACTCCCCGATATCCCCAACATAGCTAGACCTGCCCTTGCGTAGTTTGAAGACTCCCCGATATCCCCAACATAGCTAGACCTGCTCTGGCGTAGTTTGAAGACTCCCTGATATCCCCAACATAGCTAGACCTGCCCTGGCGTAGTTTGAAGACTCCCCGATATCCCCAACATAGCTAGACCTGCCCTGGCGTAGTTTGAAGACTCCCTGATATCCCCAACATAGCTAGACCTGCTCTGGCATAGTTTGAAGACTCCCTGATAGGGGATATTAACGGTACCGGTGCTACCACCCTCCCCGTTCCTACTGAGCCCTATGGGGCTCAAATGGGGATGTACCGGGCTCAGCACCCGCGAACGGGCAATTACCGGGTCCAGCTGGGCTGGAATAGCCCAGTAATTGCCCATTTGCGGGTGCCGGACCGGGATGCGATTTTGGAGGTAGCCTTTTGGGTAAAACCAGCAAGGCTACCTCCAGCCTCGTAATGAGGCCAGTTTGACTTCACTTGGTAGTGTGCATGTTACTTTATATAGAAACTATTTCTTAGGATTTTAAAAGTAATATATTAATGATTTTATTGTAATAAATGTGCAATTTCTTTTTACTATTTTGCGATGTCGCATTACATATGAATTTGGAAATTGATCATTTTACGGACTTTAAATAATCATTTTCTTTATTGTGTATATATATCGTGTTGCTTTGTTTTAGTGCGAAAGGTTGAATCTGGTTACCAAATGCCCTTAATTAAAAAAAAAACATACTCCCTTTGGGAACTGGATGTACATGTTACTCCCTAAAAAACAATTGTTCCCCCAACTTTGAACAATCGGGAGTAAAATACTCCCACTTCCAAATCGTATCTGGAGCGCTGTGTGCCCCAACCTCTAAAATCGAGACCCTGTGAAGCCTTCCTTGAAAGCACTCCACTGGCTCCCAAAACAGGGCACTGTGCCAGTGAAATAAGAGATGCATTCACAACATCTCAGATTTACTTGGGCAATATTGTGTTTTCTGCTCCTTTTAAACGTTAATGGCTGGCCGCCTTTGCTGGCCAAAACACTACTGAAGTACAGAAAACCAGAAGACCAACCCCACAAACCAAGAGAAAGCAGAAGCGGCCCTTTCAGGTCACGCCTCGCCATCATGCCGCACACGTCGCCCGACGCAAGGCACGGAGCTCGGACTCCGTCATGGCAGCCTCCCGCGCCCTCCCCATAAACCTCAGCGAGAGAGCTGCCAGCTGTGGCCGGCCTGCAGGTCGCTGCTTTGAAATCAGACTTCGCCGGTCAAGGCACAGAGCTCGATAACCGGAGGACATTACACGTGGTCATTTCAATACCTGCCGTTTACAGTGTTGAGAGAAGGCAATAACTGCTATCCAGGAGTGTACATACAAAGACGGTGTTTTTATTCTTATGTTCTCGCAACGGCCCAATGGAGCCTGTGATCAGGGGCAGTGACACCTCAGGAATCCTTTGTAAATTAAAACATTCGGTTATTCCCGGGATTGCTGTAGAAACATTATACACACACACACACGCATCTGTGGTGCTCCACTGTCTCGTCTTAAGTTGCCTGGTAAGGTGGAGTTTGCGAGCGCGCCAGTGCATACGTGAGGATCGGCACATCCAGCGGGGCCGCCCGGTGCCCCTCGTGGGCAAGAAAAGCACCCGTGCGCTCCCATGGCAACGCGACGCATTCATAGCACGCAGGGCCTAATCCGTGTAATTCCACACTGACAGTTTTACCCACCCACTGACTCCCGGCGGCAAAAGAGAGGGGCCCTCGAGCACCAGCCGAGGTCCTGTCATCAGCGGCAGGCAGACGGAACGAATGGAACCCCCCCACCCAACCCCCACACACAATAGCTGGGCCCACTGTACGCCTGGTAGCGGTGGTACGGTACACCCCGTTTCGGCGGCGCCGTTTCGGCGCAGGCCGGTTTGCCGCGACCGCTTTGGCGCGGTGGCCAGTTCGGCGCGGCCATTTTGGCGCAGAAGCCTTTCTGGCGTCGTCGATTTGGCGCGAGGGACGTTTGGAAGCAGCTGACATTGCAGCCACGTCTAAACTCCCTCACGCCAAATTCAAAAGAGTAATTCTTTTCAATTGCAGCACGGCAGGTAATGTTAACCTGTTGCATTTGACAAGAATTGTGGGTGTGGGACCGGACCAGAGCCTGCGTGAGCAACTGCTGCAAGAGCCAGCAAGCCATCCCCCCACCCTGCCCAGGCGGTGCGCTGCTTGGGGCACAGCGGGAAGTGCACCAGGATCACACAGCTTGTGACACAGAGTGAGCACAGTTGGAGGAGTGGCTGCTCGGTTCACACTTCCCTGCATGGGAGGACTCAGAATGCCAAGGGCACTGCTGACTAGACCCCGTATGACCGTGGCAGCACCATGCCCACGGGAAGGACCAAATGCCCAGCCCCCCACTCATGCTTACTACTGGTGGATGGCAGCTGTATCCCGCCCAGAGCCCACCCATACCTGCCCCCAGTGCCACATACGCGCTGACCTGATCAGAGGCAGCAGGGACGCGGAAGTGGCAGGAAGAGGGCACTCTACATAACTTGTACCGATGCAGTGCTGCACTGCTACCTGTGCCAGGCAGTGCAGGACACTGCTTGACTGTCTCCACATTACCTGTGCCAGGGGCGTTGCTAGGGGGGGGGGGCTAAGGGGGCTATAGCCCCTGATCTTTTGGTTGTAGCCCCGGATAGAATCTCAGGAGCTACAGCCAAAAGACTAGCTATCCCCCAGTCCCAACAGTTCCGACATCAGCTTAGCCCCGGGTCTTTTCCAGACCTAGCAACTCCCCTGCCCTGTGCCCTTAGCACGCGTCTTCGCCACGCTTGCCCCATAACAGGTGAGCAGTGGTACCCACTTGCCACATACACCTGTCCTGTGCATTCTGTAAGAGCACGGGCAGCGGGTCCACGGCCAGCCAAGGGGTAAGAAACCACACGGACGTGACTTCAGGTCTGAATATCGAGTGTTAGGGGTTTAGAGGGGGTTGGGGGTGTCCTCGTGCAGCGCACCGTGGCGAGCCCCACCGCCTTCCTTAGCTCAGTTGCTAATATGGCCATCACTGTGTGGACATCTCACCTGATGGGCCAGCCCCCGCCCTCCACACGCGGGGGATCCCTGGTAAACAATGACCACATGCACCAAAGCAAACAGCGCTGCATCCCTGGGCGTGTGCAGACTAACGGGGCCACACATGTGTACCCGCAGGTGTCGCCTGAGCAGTTTGAATGCACTGGTTGCAACGCGATGGAAGCATATGCACGCTTTTAATTAGTGAGTGTGTGTGTGGGGGGAGGAGGGGGTGTCATCTTTTCGGTTCTAGGTGGCGTTTATCGATATAGCAGATGCAGGTCTTGTGCACGAATAATGTCCATTAGCATCCGACACACAGGCTGGGAAGATGAACCCGGCAAACCCAACCAAGAGGGCCCCCCGTGCCCCAAACACCAGCATAAGGAGACTGTCCACATCGCCATCCCATTGCACCCCAGTTATATCAAGCCTGACGAATGTATGAGCAATCAGGCTTTGTTTGGGATTATTGGGGCTGTCACGGGGTCTTCTTGCATTTAGAACCCCACCTGGAGTCACTACTTTCGTTGTCCCAGCATCCTCCCTTTGACCCACTGGCTGCCGCCCCCCAGTTTCCAGCGCTCTCTGTTCCTTCCCAGCTGTGTTGACGCAATGTGTACAGGATGCTTGCACCCCACCCCTTGAGCAGGGTGGGGTAGCGGATATGAGTACAGGTTCTCCAGCTGTCCCGCAAGGGACCCGTGGGCACTGTAGATGGTGAGCTGGGGGACTGCATTCTCAGGGGATACTGTGCAGAAGGTACCCCTGGGCACTGTAGATGGTGAGCTGGAGCACTGCATTCTCAGGGGATACTGCGCAGAAGGTACCCTTGGGCACTGTAGATGGTGAGCTGGAGCACTGCATTCTCTGGGGGTACTGTGCAGAAGGTACCCCTGGGCACTGTAGATGGTGAGCTGGGGGACTGCATTCTCAGGGGATACTGCGCAGAAGGTACCCTTGGGCACTGTAGATGGTGAGCTGGAGCACTGCATTCTCTGGGGGTACTGTGCAGAAGGTACCCCTGGGCACTGTAGATGGTGAGCTGGGGGGCTGCATTCCCAGGGGATACTGTGCAGAAGGTACCTCTGGGCACTGTAGATGGTGAGCTGGGGGACTGCATTCTCAGGGGATACTGTGCAGAAGGTACCCCTGGGCACTGTAGATGGTGAGCTGGGGGACTGCATTCTCAGGGGATACTGTGCAGAAGGTACCCCTGGGCACTGTAGATGGTGAGCTGGGGGCTGCATTCCCAGGGGATACTGTGCAGAAGGTACCCCTGGGCACTGTAGATGGTGAGCTGGGGGACTGCATTCCCAGGGGATACTGTGCAGAAGGTACCCCTGGGCACTGTAGATGGTGAGCTGGGGGACTGCATTCCCAGGGGATACTGTGCAGAAGGTACCCCTGGGCACTGTAGATGGTGAGCTGGGGGACTGCATTCTCTGGGGATACTGTGCAGAAGGTACCCCTGGGCACTGTAGATGGTGAGCTGGGGGACTGTATTCTCTGGGGATACTGTGCAGAAGGTACCCATGGGCACTGTAGATGGTGAGCTGGGGGACTGCATTCTCAGGGGATACTGTGCAGAAGGTACCCATGGGCACTGTAGATGGTGTTCTCATGGGATACTGTGGGGAGAGCTCACCTCTGATGCCAATACCCGCGCCAAAGCATCCTGGCACCCGAACATCCCTGCGGCGAACTGGCTGCGCCAACTCGTCCTGCTCCGGGCTGGTAGGTCTGGGGCAGAGGATGTCGGAAACGCTGTAAGAATGGGGTAGGAGTAATTCAGGGGCCATCGCGTGACATCACGTGAGTGTCAAAAATGTGCAGTCCCAGCACAGAGTCTGTTGCATCCAGGGCTTTAAGTAGGCCAGGACTAGCTGAGCCCCGGCATTCTCCAGAAACTTTGATCTAGCAGGGACCCCTTTGGCTACCACCACCCCTACAGTGAGGATAGACACTTTTTGTTATTGTCCCATGCTGAGGATTCGAACCCGAGCCTTGCCAGTGGCAAACCAGTGTCACAGCTCACCCTACTATTTCAAAGATGACGGATTTCTTTTGTTTCGGACTGCTTGACAAACGAACGATCTTTATGTGCCAAGCTCTAAGCAAGGGAGGGCAGGGATGTCATTTAGGGGTTGCCAGAGGTCGCAACTGCGACCTCTGAGGTCTCCCTCGCGACCTCTGTGGTCTCACTTGCGACCTCTAAAAAAAAAAGGAAAAAAAAAGAACAACAACAAAAAAACTTTTTCTTTTTGTAAAGCAAGCTCCTGGGCAGTGGCCAGTATCATGTGGCTATTTACTTCTAGAGTGGTTGGCTTTCTTGTTCAGGCCCCTTAAAAAAAAAAAAGAAGAAAAATAAGAACAGGAGTGCCACGAGTCTAACACTTTCAGCACTGGCCCTAAATAAGAAAGAATAGGAATACCAAATAATGTGTCATTCTGGAATTCTATACAATAATTGCTAGACTCATTAAAGGTTTATTTCAGGCACACTTTAGGGGGTGAGTCACTGATTTAGTCTGTTCTTAAACGCCTCAACTCAGCCTTTCATACTTCTGAGGTCGATAAATGAGTATCAACACAGGTTGGGTGATATTGGGTGTATATTTTTTCTATATAAAGCGCTTAAGTGTAAGTGCTATATAATAACACATCATTATCATTTGGTCATGGACGTCTGCTTGCATTCACAGTAATTTGGTAATATGGGCCTTTACACACTGATATTAACTATACATATGGCGATCCAGTCTTGTATGAAATGTACATCACATTATAGTGATATCGTAAGCATATTTTTCGTAGTGTACAATGCTATGTGATGCCACTTTTTGTTTTGTCAACAGGTGAAAGGTCATGTTCCATCGCTTCCCACGATATGACTTTGGGGTGGGGTCAAATTACATCACTTCTATGGACGATTGACTACACAGGAAGTATCACAAAATTTGAACTCTGAATAGTAGTACACTTGAAGTAGTATTTACTCCAAAAATAGGCATCTCCAAAGCTCAGTGGATGTGCCACTGAGCTGTTCTCTCCTATCACTTCCTGTGATGTCATCAGGGGTCAAGGGTCATGTGATGTCAGGTCCGCTACCCCTTGCATTTTGGTGAAATGACGTCCCTGAGGGAGGGCCCCAATCATCATGTTGAAATGGGCCGCACACATCTTCACTCAGTCCTGTTCCTGACATATAGTCCATATTGGTGCACTGAAGATTGCGAACTACTTTCATGGAGTAGTTGATCGTTTGGGATATAGCTTCTGAACCTGCCAGCCACAAAGAAGCAGCAACCGAACTTGAGCCACACCTGGGAACAAATCCTCTGCAATATGACGACCATATGACGTGGCCCCCGCCACGTACTGGTGTACGTGCACTGCTACTGCGGTAGACGAGTGGGCACGCTATAGCTTTGTTTGCACATGTCACACAGCGGCCTGGCCATTCCTATTTACAGAAGTAGACTGCATTCACAGGACCTAAATCCATCAAAGAAATCAAACTGCTCTGATAGGAACATTCAACCGACCATGGCTTCAAAGGCCCTTGCGCCGCTCTGGGAGAGGCTTTGCAGCCAGGCCTAGAAATTATAGGGAAAGACAGGGGTGTTGCTACGTATGTATGGAAAAGATCTGGGTCTATGCTGATGTTGGTACGGTTGGGGCGGGGGACTAGCTAGCCTATTGGCTGTAGACCCTGAGCATCTATCCGGGGCTACAACCAAAAGACCTGGGGCTTTAGCCCCCCACGGCCCACCCCCCTAGCAACACCTCTGGGGAAGAGAATACTCCAGTGTGCCAGCTAGCACCCGGCATTTGGAGTTGAGTCTTTGCAATCAAGATACTACCTTAGTACAGATTCAAGTTACTTAACTTTGTTATTTTATTTATTTAATGTGATATAGTTCGAAAGAACTTTTCACATATCTCAAACTAAAATAAATGCAAGTAAACAAAAAAACTTCTACATTCCCCAAAAAAACAAGTGAACTTGTTTAAAGCAACTGGATTTTATTTAGAGGTTTTGTAGAACACCTTACATGGGGTCCAAGGTTTTGTAGCACACCTTAAATGGGGTCCAACCGGTACGAGGCGGCAGCAGAGAGGAGAAAGGTGACGTTCACATCAGATCACAGTGCAAGAGCGCACATTCCCGGGTGGCAACAGAGCACATCTGGAAAAAAGCCTTAGAGGAAAAAGGCAGCTTAGGGAGTGACAAGAATTAAAATCGTGAGCGGGCCGGGACACAGGCAGGATGGCGATACATGTCCACTCAGGGGCCTATCTGTAACTGCTGAGCTTTGACTAACCCTCCCCCCCACCCCAACCCCCTAAAGAGGCAGTGCCGCTAATGAGGCAAGTTCAGATCAGATGTGGCTGATATGGTAGGGCCTATGGGCTTCATTGCAAGTTCAGCGGTGCGCTTAAAAAGTGGCGCTGTTCCCCCTATGGACACTTTTTTTGGGTGGTAACGGGATAACTCCCCACTTTGACCACTCCACCGAATTCTCAGTTTTGCTCTTGAGCTTTAGGAATTTCCAATATGCTGGAGGTAAATCCTCAACTTTAAGAACAAAAAATATATTTATTTTTTTAATGAAAAAAATAAAATCTGTACATTTACAAAGGCCGAATATTCATGGTAAATCAAAAATCAAAAAATTCTCCATGGAGTGCAGTGCCTTGCCACTACTCATAATCCAATGGTCATTCCGAAGGCCCTAGTGGCGCTACCAGTACATGATGTTGGTGGTCATTTCATGGAATTACAACAAAATGACCAAAAACTGGGAATGAGGCCCTATGAATAATGACTGGCCATGAATTGCAGCGCCCTGAGGCCTTCGGGCGTGTGGCGCGATATAAGAAATCTTTAGACAGATGAATCCAGCGGGGCGGGCTACCCGGAGAAACCGACCAAGGAAGCTCATTGGAAAACGACCCTGACAAAGTAAGAGATGTTCCAAGCCCAGACATGGCTAATCCAGTATTTAGGATTTAAAAGAAACCTATGTTACTTGGTATTGTATAGCACCGTACTGCCATTGTAATGGCTTCCAATAGCTATATCTCAAATTAGAACAAACCCCCTTGCTAGCTTTGCATAACAAGTAAAAGCCAGACAATCCCACAAAGCTTTATCGACCTGATCTGCCAGTCATTAGAAATCGGAGGTCCTTAAAAATAATACTGGCCCGGGTGCAGGCCGAACCGGAAATCCTCTCATGGCAGCTAGTAGGTTACCCTAAAGACGCATGAGTATTGGGTAGTGGAAAGCAGGAAGCGAGACTTCTTGTCTTGTTCCGGTGCCACTTACAACAAGTGGAAAGGGAACACAAGATGCCTGGGTCATTGGACAGGTCCAATCATTGGGTAACACGTCAGAAGTGGGGTTCATTAACGAATGATAGTGATTCTTCGCATCGTCATGTACAAGGTCAACAGTAACCAAAGGCTGCCCTAAGTGGAAATGGGCCATCTCTGGGCAACTCCAATGCCTGCGGGGAGGGGGGGTGGGGAGGGGCTTGAACCAAGGGCTTGTTTTAGTCGCATATAAAGATGGACATGTTTCATTAAAATACACAGGTTTGGGGGAGGTTAATTTTCGGTTTAGTTATGCTGTACATGAATAATAAATGGAATCTGGCAGGGTATATATGAATAATGATGTGTATAGCAAAAAGGTCAAAACATTGAATAAAACAAGACAACATAGGTATACATCTATGCTAAGCTAATGTGCTTTTATATCGCGCGAAATTGTATTCCGACCTTAGTTTGATGAAAGAATGAAAATTAGCGAGGGGGAGATGAGGGAATGGGAACGCGGGAAATGCATAGTTTTGCCCTCCCTCCCCATCACTCCTGCCTCTGTGGGTTGAGCACAGACCCCTTTCTAACTGCGCGTACTTCTTCCTGCCTCTGTGGAAGTGACAGGGCGCCCCTAGTCTGGCCCTCCTGCCTTTGTGAGAGGGGCATCGCCTCGTCTCCAAGTGCTCCATGCTCCCCCCACCCCCGACCTCTCTGCGTCTATGGCAGAGGTACTGCCCCCCCCCCCATCCTTTCAGTGTGTGCCTGCCTCCGTGGAAGGGACACGGCCGCGCCTCCATCCTCCTGTGCCTGTGAGAGGGGCACAGCACTCGCGCCATCTTCCCTGCTTCTGTGGGAGGGGTTATTGACCCCTCTCTCCCTCCAAGTCCCACCCGCCTCTCTGTAGGGGCCATGGCTGTTCTCCGTCCTTTCTGCCACTGTGGTAGGGGCACCAGCCCCTTCTCCCTTCAAGTGCACCCCATATCTGGGGAAGGTCGCCGCCTCGCCCCTGTCCCTCCTGGCTCTGTGGAATGCATACTGGCCTCAATGGAAGGGGCATGGCTGTTGCGTGTTCCCCAACCTCCGCCGCCGTGGAAGGGACTCAGGCCCCTCTCCGTCTCTCCAAGTTCCACCTCCTGCCTCTTTGGTGGGGACAATGGCCCCGCTACGAAGCCTGGTTTCTCGGGGACAAGCAGCGCTTTGCTCTCTCTTAGCTCTGATCGCATCTGGATAATGAAAGGGGGCTGTACGTTCTGGAAGCAGGGTCTCTCTTAGCAACCACAACCTTTGCAGGAGGTCTTACAAGAGCCAACTACGTTATTCCCCCGAATTCAAGTGCTTGAAGGGAAAGGAAAGCAGCCGTGACGAGGGGGGGGGCGCTGAGCAAGCAAGGGGGTAACTTGCGTTGACCAAACACAGGTTATTAAATACAGACCAGCAAAGAATGACAGAACCCACACACAGCACAGGCACCGCTCACAGACGAAGGAACAGTGAACATCTAAGCCAGAGCTCCCAGACAATGACGTGTAAACGCAAATAAAGCACGCCCAGGCATATATACAAGGTGCATTCCAAGCAGCACACAAACACTGGCAAATGCATCACACAGGGCACAGCAGACAATACAAACACAGAGCACAGATGCAAAGAAACACAGCAGCTGTGCAGTACACAACTCAGCACAAAGGACCTGATTCACAGAACGTTTTCCTATGGCATTGTGCCATTATAAAACACTTCCATGAATCGGGCCCAAACTCAGAACAGAGGCACGAGGCAAACCGACAACGAATCAAAAGAAAAACAATGACATGGCACGTTCACAAAGGCACACAGTGCCGGGTTATCCATTAGGCCAAGTTGGCACTGGCCTATGGGCCCCACCCCTTTCAGGGGGGCCCCGGGATGGCAGAGGCCTTGATGCGCTGCTGCGCAACGGCCTGTGCCGCGTAAGCATTCTTATAATTTGCGCGGGGGACCCCGACATTTCGTCTGCCTAGGGGCCACTGTATGCGGCGCTCAAGGCACTGATGCAAAGGCATAAAGTGATACAGGCAACCAGAAGCACAAGAGAGACACAATCCGGCCAAAAAAAGACACAGCACAAGTTACAGCACCCATTTATTATTTATTTATTTGTTCGTATTTTTAAAGTGCACAACAGCCCGAGGGCATCGTGGGGATGACTACCTCCTACTAAGTGCAGATTTGGAAAGGGAAAGGTGGCCTTCTCTGGACTATGACAGCACCGCAGAGTCGCGCTGGAAAAACTCCCAGTGGCAGAGTCATAGAAAGGCCCAAAACCTATCAGCAACAGAGTGCAATACCACTCAACTGCACCAGCCCACCTGTCATCTGGAGCACCACCCGCCCCCTCTGTAGATCCCACCACAGCTTAAAGGAAGGGAAAGTTCCACATCGTTCTAAGACCCCAGACACTTAGAAGGAATCTGCAGCAACCAAAAAAACTCAATGTTTATGGGTCCTCTGCTCACTCCCTCATCCCAACAGGCGGCAGTGTGGGGTGATTCAGTTTACAGACCTGTGCAGTGCAAGCCCAATCCTTCCTGCATTCGTATATCCACCCGCCCGCTCCCTGAATGGTCCCTTCCCTTCTCAAATCAATGCTCCCTGAATGGTCCCTTCCCTTCTCCATCAATGCTCACTGAATGGTCCCTTCCCTTCTCCACCAATGCTCACTGAATGGTCCCTTGCCTTCTCCACCAATGCTCACTGAATGGTCCCTTCCCTTCTCCATCAATGCTCACTGAATGGTTCCTTCCCTTCTCCATCAATACTAACTGAATGGTCCCTTCCCTTCTCCATCAATTCTAAATGAATGGTCCCTTCCCTTCTCTACCAATGCTCACTGAATTGTCTGTTCCTTTCTTTGTCAATACTCACTGAATGGCCTCTTCCCTCCTTTGTCAATACTAACTGAATGGTCCCTTCCCTTCCCGGTCAATGCTCAATAAATGGTCCATTCACTTCTCCATCAATACTCACTGAATGGTCCCTTCTCCATCAATGCTCACTGATGGGTCCCTTCCCTTCTTTGTCGATACTCACCCAATGGCCCCCTCCCTTCTTTTTCAATACTCGATTAATGGCACCTTCCCTTCGCCATCAATACTCACTGAATGGCCCCATCCCTTCGCCATCAATACTCACTGAATGGTCCCTTCCACATTCTGGCCCAGTAACACCTGCATCACTTTGCATGGATCAAGAGCATTGCCTTTTCCGGGCCATATTCACCCACAAGCCTTTGTCATGGCCATGGTTGAAGACTAGGCTGAGCCCCAATCAGTGCTTTAAATGGAAAAAAAGAAGTGCAGGTACTCACCAAGCTACGAAGCCAGACGTTTTGGTGCAGCACCTTGGACACTTTTATGTACACCGTGTTTGCAGGCAATGCCCAGTAAAATTACATTGTGTGCCAAGGAGCACACATATTGGTAAAGTAGGGTATCTGAGATCCTTTCATACAAACTTCCAGTTTGTTGTTATGTGCATTGTATCAAGAAAGTTTGAATATCTATATTACATGAGACTCTTTTTTTGCATATCAAACTAGTGTGGGGTGCATTTAAAGGCCCCAAACCGAAGTCCCTTTCACATGAATGGCAGGCATTTTAAACACTGAAACAAAAACGGCCTGGACTTAGCTATTTACTTTTATTTGAAAAACAACAGCAATGTGGAAAGGGGGGGCAACCTGTCATTACCAATGGACAAGCAGTATTTTAATGTACTAAGGGAGGACGAATCAAAGATCCCTGTCACATGGAAAACAGGAGTTTTAAACGAAAATGGCCTGCACATGTGTGTGCAAAAAAAAAAAAACGGTTTTAAAAAGTAAAAGTGAAAAAAAAATCACTGCTCACAGAAAAATTTCAGAAAAACAAAACATGATGTGTGGGGTCACCAAAGCAATGTATATTATGTTTCACCTACAAAACTCCAGCGACATTTGAAGAGCCACTTTGTCGTCATGGAAAATGTCAGTCCAAGGCAGACCCTTTTGCTGGCTGTAGGCAAAACTTAACAAGGAAAACTCCCACTCTCAGCCTGGATGTCATCTCCCATCTAATGACCAACCACAATAACATTTTCTGCTAAAGGTGTCGAAATTCAGTGTTCTCCGGAGCTGCTGGCTCTGAAAGCATTGACTTCAAGAAAAGTCATCCTTGGCTGGAGCACGACTAATGTGTGTGAAAATGGGGGCACCCACTTTAAAGGGCAAGCTTCCAACACAAAGGAGATTGATAAGAAAAACTGTGGGCTCAGGCTGACCCAGTGAAAACAAATGGCCGGAAGGCAGGAGTCATGGCCATTTGTCCCACATGAAGATTCACAATTAATTTAAAAGGACGATTATCATTTAGGCCTTTTTCTTAGCCATCATAAGGCGGATAGATTTCATCTATGTACCATTTTATATGTAATTTGCAGGCAATTTTGGGGATATAAATTGCATCCACGTGCAACTCATGGAACTGTAATGGCTATCTAAGATGCGTTTCCTGCTGATCTGAACATGTTACAAATGTGAGAGTTGGTAAGCGGGTGGAAAATGAAATTAGGGATATGCTTAATAACTTACATATTCATAACTGTTGTGCTTTTTATGGAAAACGGCAGAAAGATGCCACATGGCCGTGCTGTATGATACGGGGTTTGGTGGTAAGCTTATCTAATTCTTCATGATTAGCTGAAACAGAAAACATGTTTAGAATGGCAGTTGCTAGTAAAATTATGAAGTTGTGATACATAACTAGTTTTTGCCAAAAAGTTGAAAGGAGAACGAAGGGGAGATGACAAATGGGAATTGCCATATGTTGCTCCAGACCCCTAAACCAATCCTGACTTGGAGGCTGGGTTTGGTAGGAGAGAGAAAGGTAACTGTCCAATCCTAGCGGCAGGGATTATTGCAGGGTACCTCCCCAAGATTGTAAAACTGGTGGTGTTATCACTGCTATATAAGGGGGACTGCACTAGGACAGGATACGCACAAAATAAAAAAGGAGAGACAGACCATCAGGAAGGATGCTGAAACGTACCATCTGACAGCTGTAAGGAGACACCAGAGGAGATTGCTGAGAGCGCATCTGGGTGGAGCTGTCTCTTCCTAGGAAGGCCTCCAAGCTGACTGGGTCCTATGGTTGAGAGCGGGAGGCCATTTTTGAGAGTGGAGTAACCAGATGCCCGCCCTATCTTTCCAGTGTGTCCTGAGATGCAGCTGGCTTTCCTGAACCTTAAACAGAGGCTTTCTATGTAAGCAGAACTGAGCGCTGGGAAACTAAAAGGTGGGGAGTCCGCTTGCCTTGAATCCTTTCCCTTTATAGTGGGTGGGGGGTTGGGAGGGGACTGTGTAGATCCTTAGCCTATTTAACCAAAACTATTATTTTAATGAATTCCCCATTTGGCAGAACAGTAGAGGGGGAATTTTGTTAAAATTCTAAATTAACAAAGCTCACTTCTGAGTATGTGCTGAAAACTATAGCCTATACATTAATTGGTTAATCCTTGTTGTCCAGCTGACCCCAGCACAGGCCTTTCAGTAAGGGGGGGTCTGAAATCCAAAATTCCCCAAAGCATTCCAATTTTTCTGTCTGACTTCCCCACATAGACCAAAGCAAGGGGGGGGGGTGAAAAACAAACCAATAAATAACCCTGTGTTTATTTTAAACCAAAAGTGTGGGCGAAATCATCATTACCAATCTAGAAATCCTAATGCTAGCCTTTAAAGCCTGCAGGAAAATCAAAATTGCACAACATTGCATGATAAGTGCTGTTATTATTGGTCAGTGTAATTATTTTGTGATTTGAAATGTGCAGAAAGTGAACAATGGTGATTGTGTTCTTTAATTCATTTTTGTGATTTATTTATGCTGAGAGAAGTTGATAGTGTTATGCTACAGAAAAAGTGGTTTTGGACATTTTTATGGTAATTTCTATTTCTTTAAATTTAAATAAATACCAATATATTTCCCGTACACCGGCCTAGTTCTTGGCTCATTTTTAGCTCAGGAGAGAGGGATCCAAGGGGCATTATATGTTTCTGAGATAGGGCTGAAAAAAGAATCTGTTAAACAGTTTGTTGCAGGAGGATAGCTCTGTGGCAAGTGCTTCCTTGGAAACAAGACGACACGAAGCAACACAGGTTCGATCTTCAGGTCCGCGTTTAGAAACCTATGGGTACTAAGTGCGTTATAAATATGCAATTAAGACATATCCTGTAACAGTGCCTCGATGCCCCCGGGCTGTGTGAGCGCTTTTAAATGCAAAAAAATAAAATAAAATAAATAAATAAAATAACCGCATGAATGGGGAAGGAAGGAACTCCCCGTGTTGAGGGTGGCTTCTCAATAAACCGCTACACTAGCAGATATATCTGTAAATTAAGCTTTAGAAGGGGAGCTTTACTATTGGTCACATTCATTGCCTAATAAGAAATGTGGTAGGTAACTGCAGCTGTGTGCGAGTTTTCAGTGAAAAAGTTCCATCAGAACTCCAATTACTTAAACATTTAGATAGTAGAATAGGCACTGCTGATAACAAAGAAACATCTTAAAAAAGCAATTTCCCAGGCTTTCCAAATCACCCCCAGCTCCATCAAAGGACCCCAGTGGTAGCAGGTGGGGGGGCTGAGAGCACAGCGGCGGCATGTTTGTCCCTCCTTTTGTTCTGCAGGGGGGGGCCCGGAAGGCGACATTATGGGCACTGCCGGTGGTGGAGAGGAGGAGTGAGAGGGCTGCTGCTTTCCCCAGCAAATGCTACAGAAGCGTAGTCCTTTAATTTTTAATTTTTTTTATTTTACATTTTTAAAGCGCTCACACAGCCCGCGGGCATCGAGGCGCTGTTACAGGAATTGTTTTTTTTTAGTTGGGTAATTGTTTTGTCTTAGTTGCATATTTATAATGTGCTTAAACACCCAGAGGTTTCAAAGCGCGGACCAAACCCGTGTTGCTTCGTGTCGTCTTGCTTCCAAGGCACGCACGTTGCCGCTGAGCTATCCTCCCGGGACAAAGTTGCGATAAAGTAAAATGAAAAGCTTTCATTTTCACCCCACAACATAGTTGAGTACTGGTACTCTTTTTCAGGGGTTGAGAAGTGCAGGCACTCCAATGCTCAAAAATAAGAAGAGTAGGTACTGAGGGCCAGGAAGGACCGGCCCATTTAAAGCACTGGCCCCAGTGACTGGGGTTACCAGGTGGCACCACATGACGTGGACACCACTTTTCCCAGCCTGGGCTTAATTTAAGATACTATTGCATTCTGGGAGTTGTGGTCCTCTCTAACTTCTGTTGAACGAACTAAATGCAAGCACCGGATACTAATGGTTGCTAAAATGGAAGGCCACTAGTCCAGGAGTGGTAAAGGGTGACGATCAGTTGGCATGTCACAGAGTCACCACTTGGCCATCCTTTCCATCACACAAGCTAAATACCACGACCTGTCATCTGGAGGGTTGGGGGGGGGGGGCGAGGTGGTGTGGTTTGTTTTGTTGTGGGTGGACAGGGAGGAATGCAAGTGGGTGGGGGGTAGGGGGGGGGCAAGAAGGACACAGAAAATAGGCCACAAAACATTTGTTCCGGTGTCAGGCACAAAGATTGGACTCATCCGCTACTGGGCCTCCTGCTGCAGCCGTACAATGCAGATAACCAAGAGGGGGCATGCCCCAAACTCCTCCTAATTAGCCTGCATTCCTCCAGCCCGCTCCCCGGGCTGCAGAAAGCCGGAGACGACAGGGCTAGGCTCGAAGCCACGCCGAGCAGCATTCTGAAGCCGTCCCCCACCCAGTCTCGCTGGCCCACGTCACCACTCCGATGATTGGCAGTATTGGATTAAGAAGATGCTAACTTTTTTTTTTTTAACAATACCCATAGACCCCTTGCCTCTCCTGGAGGGTCCCATTAGGTGGCGTAGTATAATCCTGTCAATGATTGTCAAATTGACCCTAAGCGCTAAACCCCTCCCCCCCTACATCCCATCCATCCGTGCTCCAATGACTGCTGAGGCCGTCACCTCTGAAGCGGACACAGTGCGCGTGCGCCCTGTGCAGCAGCAACAGCATTCCAAAGCCTTCAGACGACGGTTCCATCAAAAACAAAACAGGAAAGCGTTTTCAAATCCCTTTCCCAAAAAGTAGGAGCAGAGCGCTAATCTGTGCTCAGCCCTGGCACTTATTTTAGAGCCCCGCACTTATTGTCTCAAACTCACTTTAGTTATGAAGTGGTGATAGTCGGTGCATCCATCAAACACAATGAGCAGGTGTGAGCTGTAGTGTCACCCCAAACATGTGGACACTGCGGGGAGCAGCTATGGGTGGTGGCAGCAGTGGTGGGGAACTGCCCATCAAGCAGTGTCACAGGAGTGCTAGAAAACATTTGGGCCCTGGTACTTCATTTAGTATACAAATTAAGCACACGTGTTATGTCCGACGCTACGTGGGACACTCCATCACAATCACATATGTACTAAAGTTACACAACTGGGGCTGCTGACCGTCTACTAAAGATACAGTTACCTTTAGTTACATATTCAGAGGCAGTCGGGTATTTAGCATATTCACATATATTGCAAAACGGCACAGTTGCACTTTGCATTCTTGCGTTTTAACAGTTGCACAAACAGAATAGTTACACGATAGTTACATATATATGTGTACATATATGTAGTATAGTTTCAAATAATAGAGCAACAAAAATATTCTAAAAATATAAAGACGTTGTTGATAGATTTAGGCTGTCATTGTTAGGTATGTAGTTACACGTATAATGAAGTCACACCGAAGCTGTACTTACAGGGTGACATTGTGCTAATCAGCCACAGCAGCTCTTACAGTGAGTACACCTTACGGGCAGCATCATTCATGACAACAAAACGGTCAGCTCAGGCACGCCTAGCTAACTTAAGCACTACCACTTCTGCACTACCTCTTACTCGAACTACGGAATGTCAGGACTAAATGCACCTGTGCTAGAACAAGCCCCCTGCCCGCACCTACCTGCACCTACCTGCCTTGCTCATCCCCCTCCTTCCCATGCTGCTCTCTGCTCCTGCTTTGCCACCACCCTCTCATCACATGCCAAGGCCTGGACACCCAGCATGGGTACCATACCTTATACACCACCTGGACAACGCTCAATGAGACTAATCTGTGATTTTACTGCCACAGTATACATTCTGAATGCATTACATTCAGTGATCAAAGTGGGCAGGAACGGTCGGAAGCAGTGTTCATATACTTTAAGTTTTTTTCTGTTTACCATTCCTCTACTTTTTACGACCATATTCACCATTCTATACAGAGGATCTGTCCATTCATGTCCCTGTGCCAGCTGTGCCAGTGTCAAGGTGTAATGGGATCCTTAGTTACTCATCACTTAGACTATTGCAATGCCGCGGCCGCAACACCTTGTCACATGTTGCACTATGCTCCTGCCTACCCTCTCCCCTGCCAAGACCAAAGTTCCACTCCTTTTTCAGTACACTCTTTCCATTGATTACATGGCTGTAGTTAGTATATATACGCAGTATATTTAACTTTACTGTAAAGTTAAAAATTAAGCATACTTACACCAACAAACATTTAATGTATATTCACCTGTACCCTACATTAAAATAGTTATTTAAGTTAGAATGTAATTTTCTTACTTATATACGAGTGTTACAATTACTATACTCGAGGTTACCTATGTTATATAAGTATTTCCATTATATAGTTACACTATAAATAAGTAAAGTTGTAATGTAACCTAAGTTATTTGTGTACTTGTTTATAGTTCATTCACGCAGCAATTACAGTTAAATATGTAGATTTACAAAAGTGACTGGGAGCCCATCTACCAAGAACGAACACAGCCAAATAACCTGTTGTCTGGGAAGATGGCCACTCGGGAGGGTCTACCATCAGGTTTTAGCTCACTGTACCCTTCACAGAGGAGAAATATCCATTTGTACATGAATCTGCCCTCCCCCTGCACAAGGGCAGTCCAGCACCGAAATGCCAGGCAATTTTCCTCTTAACAAGCGTACCATCAGCAACCCCAGACACATGTTTTGGCCTCCACAGTGAGGTGAAGCTGAGCCTCTCTCAGCACAGTGAGCAAGGGGGGGGCACATCTGGATTACCCTGGGTAACTTGGAGAAGCTTAGCTTCACTCACTGAGGAGGCCCAACAAGGCTGAAACACGTGTCTGGGGATGCTGTCAGAGGAGTATTGCCTAGCATTTAGGTGCTGGACTGCACTTGTGAGTGGGACCAGAATGATATGCAAATTATATATTTCTCCTCTGAAGGGTCCCGTGAACTAAAGCATGATGTAGACACGCCTGAGTGAAATACATGCCATCTAACAGATTATTGGAACCATGCTCGTTCTCAGTAGACAGGCTCCCACACTCTTCTTACATATGTAACGTAGTGACATTTACAATGCACTTGCATAGTTGCAGTTAGTATATGTACATTGTTAGATCCATAGAACTGTACGGATATCGCAGAGTAACACAGCAGATAACAATAGATTGTTGCCTGTGTGGTAGGTTATCAGTGACAGCCCAGTTGCACAGTTAATAAAGCAACTTTGTCACATTTGCAGCATAGTTATTGCTGCATAACAAGAGATACATTATTGTATATGTGTGCAGAAGAATTATATTCATAGTGACAGTGCTACTGAGAGGGGGTAATGCCCAGTTGTGGGTCCCTTCCTCGCTGCGCCATAGGGAAGCAAGCTGCACCTCATTGAGGATGCCCAATAAGGCCGAAACATGTCTGGGGGTGCTTGTGTTTCCGTGTAGAGGAGACTTGTCCTAGCAGTTCAGGCTGGGCTGCTCCCATTGGTGGCAGTACCTGACCGATTTGCATATGGCTGGACCTCTTTTGCAATGGCACAGATGGGCTAAACAACAGTGGTGTGGAAGGTTGCCCAGAGCAATGGCAGTGGTTCAGATTCATTCGAAACCTTCCACCCATCACTTTTTTGGTTTTAGTTTGTCTTCCTATGTGAGAGGGGGTATGCCCAGACGTCGCTCCCTTGCTCGCTGCGTCATAGGGAACCAAGCTGCACCTCATTGAGGGAGCCCAACAAAGCCGAAACATGTCTGGGGTTGCTTGTGTTTCCGTGTAGAGGAGACTTGTCCTAGAAGTTCGGGCAGGGCTGCTCCCATTGGTGGAAGTACCTGACTGATTTTCATATGGCTGTACCCCTTTTGCAATGGCACAGATGGGCTAAAAAATGGTGGTGTGCAAGGTTGCCCAGTGCAATGCTAGTGGTTCAGCTGAATTCGAAACCTTCCACCCATCACTTTTGGGGTTTTAGTTCGTCTCCCTAAGCGAGAGAGGGTATGCCAAGACATGGGTCCCTTGCTCCCTGTGCCATAGGCAGCCAAGCTGTACCTCACTGAGGAGGCCCAGCAAGGCCAAAGCATGTCTGGGGTTGCTTGTGTTTCAGTGCAGAGGGGCCCTGGCCTAGAAGTTCGGGCAGGGCTGCTCCCATTGGTGGCAGTACCTGACTGATTTTCATATGGCTCGACCCCTTTTGCAATGGCACAGATGGGCTAAGAAATGGTGTTGTGGAAGGTTGCCCACAGCAATGCCAGTGGTTCAGATTCATCTGAAACATTCCACCCATCAAATCTTTGGTTTTAGTGCTACTAAAGTAGAAAACGTTATAATTAACCCAAAGTTATATACATTCTGAATTCTATATTAACATTGTTACAGCATAGCTGAAATAAGACACACGTTACATCAAGTTTGGCTTGCTCCCCATTTCTATAATCTGGGAATTGATCGGGTGGGTGGTGGACCCTCTAAAGCAGTGGTCTTCAAACCTTTTGGCCTGGCCCCCTTGAGCAAAGTTTCGGCAGGCCGCCCCCCCCCAAAAATGCCAAATGGACAGTATGTACAAATGGCTATGAACTATTGCTAGTGTCACTGCACCCTACTTCCAGTACAGTCCCTGGTCTCCCCCCACCTGCCCCCACCACAGTTGCTGGGCTCCTTCATTCCACTCCTACCGAGTCCCTGGGCTCTCCCCACCCCATTACAGACCTTGGGCTCTCTGAACCCAGCTCCCACCACTATCCCCGTGCTCTCGCCTATCTTACTCCCAACACAGTTCATGTGCTCCCCCCACTCTATTCCCAACACAGTGCAAGAGCCAGTGGGAACTGGTGAATTTTTAAAGTGGAGGGGCATAAATATTTCCCACACAAATGCCATAGCGACTGAGCGCAGCGAGGGAGCCCGAACCAATCAAGGGGAATTCAGGGGGGTTTCCCCCAGGAATTATTTTAAAATAATGTGTTAAAATGTTGCATTTTAGAGCACACTTTAAAAAAAAGGGTAAAATGCCAGTTTGCAATTGGTGCTTGGGAGCTAAGGGGGAAAGCATGGTATTTTTGACTGGACATCTATGATAGATATCCAGTAAAAAAAATACCATCCCTGTCCCTTGGGCTCCACAGTGCCTCAGAAGGAGAGCTGGTTTTGGCAGGTGGGTAGGGGGATTGTGGAACAAAAGCATTTTTAAAATGCCTTTGTTGTACAACCCTCGTTCCCCGCTCTACCCCCCACTCGCCAAACTCAGCTCAATGGACCAAAACAAACACACACACACATTCACACAGCAATCACTATCATTTATACAAGCACCCATCACCATACACTCACTCATACCACAAGCATACATGCATCTATATTTATTTTTATTTAAATAAAAATTAACTGAACTTAATCGTGCCTTCTGCAGGGGCCTGCGCGTGGGTGCTGACATGCCATGCTCTCGGGTTCTCTGTCCATTTGCTAGAGGAGGCGCAGGAGCTCCCTCTCGCACATACAGACATGCAGTGCCCCAGCCAGCATTTTCAATAAGCTATGTAAGGCTGGCGAAGCAAAATGCCCCCTGCATTGCATGGCTCAGTGAGCATGTGCGGCTGGGGACCCGAACTGTCCAAGGGAAACAGTGTTTCCCTTGGACAGTTCAACCAGCCCAGGAGCACTCCCTCAGCTGGAAAAAGCAGCTGAGGGAGTGCTGAGTGTTTCACTGGGCTTGCTCCTTCGCTCCTCCATAATGGGTGAGGGGGCCACTGGGTGGACACCCCCTCGCCCATTATGGATGAGCCACCAGTCTCAGACTGGCCTTTAGGGCAATAGGACGATGCCCACACCAAAAATGCAAAATGCTAGGGTAGGCTAGTCAAAATGGGACACTTATTTGGCCAATGTGGGCCAGTTTTACCATTGTTGCTGGAAAAATAAATATTCTTTAAATTTCACAATTTGCTTAATTTTTAACAATAAACACCCTCCTGGGTACTATTTAAATAGTCTGTGACTAAAGGAATGAATATCCATTTGCAACTGCGGGCCACCTTTTTCATTGGTGCCTGAGACCGTTTTATGGTCCAGTCAGACCATGTGAGGTGCCCCTGCCCATTTCCACAATCTATAAAAAAACTAAACAATTCTTTTTTTTTAAATGTTGTTTTTTACATTTCATGCTGGGCTCTTGTGCCACCCCTGGGATGCGGCTGTGCCCCTCCTAGGGCAGTGAGCCCCACAGTTTGAAGACCTCTGCTCTAAAGGCAAGAAGAACTGGAATCAATCTGGTTCCAAAGAAGTTCAGATACAAACAACCCATCCTCATTAAAATAAAAGGTGAAAGCAATACCCCCAACCTTCCTTTGCAAACATTGCAAGAGGGTGTAAACACCCCCCTATGAAGTGAGCATGTCCCATAGTGTGTAGTAGCACCTTTGGGCATTCTTATGCGCAGAGTGGGATTACCATAATAAATGATCTCAGACCCAAATAACCGACAGACTCAAAGAATATGGCAAAATACTACTTCATTATCAGTTCAAAAAAGTAGACCTGGTGAACAACAAATCGTAGTCCACACAGCCTCTGATCACATTTCAGTTACACAAAGGCTTAATGCCTCGATGTGCGTCAGCTATGACGTCATCCTATGTGGCAAATAATCGAACTTATCGGACGGAGGGATTGGTTAGCGGTACATATCTACTTATAGTTTCTGTAAGTGTTAGTAACATCATTGGCTGCCCCACTTCTGACAGGCATGCCTTGAACCTCCCTCTAACTATGTATAATACAGATTATAGCAGCACAACAGTGGATTGGCTCCTGCAACAATGTATACTCACCATTGCATAGGCCCTCTTATTGGTTGGCCTTCTCTCCCAATTTTGGACATTCGGCTCATTAGCAGCACGTAAGCAAAACGAAACCCAGGTGCAGAGAACAACATCAGACTACTGCCCACTTGCCCAATAGATGCCCATAAAATGCTTGGCACTTTGTACCAAAGCCATTCTATGTGGTATTTCTCTTGTCTCAATTTTCATCCAATAGGTAAGACTTAAGAAATATGAATTCATCTTCTGAATATCAATCTCTGAACAAGTCATCGTCTGTCAAATCTGTCAGTCTGTATCCTTCCTTAGGGGTTATTACTATTCTCCATGCTCTTCCCCCATCATCTGTCCCAAGAACTACCCTTTCTCGATTTACTGCTGCTGCCTTTAACTTTATGGGAATTACCTGTGCCTCCTCATCATCATCCATAGGTATTTATGGTCTAAACAAAAATTCATCAGGTATTCTCAATATTTTCCCTGTCAGTCCAGGAAGCCATGTCAACAACATATTCACTCCATACAAAAATACTTCTGGATCTAAAGGGACCCCCGTAATGCCTTTTGGCTTGTAGAAGTTAATATAAACTTTCCCACAGTCATATAATGTATCTCTGGAGTTGAACACACTTGTCAGCAAAAGATATTGGGCCTCATTACGAGGTTGGTGGTAACCCTGTAACACCGAATCTGGCACCCGATTTCCCGGTGCCACCGGGACATTACAAGTACCGGCGGCGCTGGAAGTCAGGCGCCAGATTTTGTAAGTCCCCATACCCATGGAATCCGATAGGACTCCATGGGAGTGGTGAGACGGAAGCACGAGGAACAAAAATGTCTTGTCTCCTATCGCTGCCCTGACCCTGGGTTCCTCTTTGGGTATGGTGTCACAGATACTACTGAACACATCAAGTCGCTCTCTGGGTTTTCCTACTGTGGATATAAATTCATCCCTGTACCAGTAGGATTCCCTCCCACTACTGTCACGCTCCCTATCCTGGGTGTGGAAACTTGTGGAGCCCCTTTATTCGCCTTCCATTATGGCACTGTTGCTTGTAGTAGCGGTGCATACTGTGGGTGCTTTGTCTGTACTTGTGCCTGCATGGGTGCTTGCTGTGGTTGCCCTTGTGGCGACTGTGTTTGCTGTGGGATCTGCTGCACTTGCGTTTATGGTGCACCTGTCTGATACTGAGTGTAATCTTGGGCATAATATTTGTGTGGTACTGTATTGTACTGCAGAGAATAACCTATCCCCTCTCTTGGAGCTTGCCAGTTTTGTTGCATGCCTCCTCCTCTACTTCTACATAGTCGAGCTGTTTGTCCTGTTCTCCCACAATTCCAGCATTATTGTGGCTGTCCCCCATTAAATACTCCTCTCCCTTGAGGGTTATGAAATCCATCCCATCGGCTATGTCCATTCCCTCTACCTCGTGGCCAAAGGTTGTATCCACTTTGATCCATAGGGTGCACCACATTGTTTTGCTGCACTGGCTGTACTTCTTGTGTGGCCACGCCTTCACCACTTGTCAATACTGCTCCTTCTATAGCAAACTTTGACCTTTTTTTCTGAACTAATTTTGCTAACTCCTACTTTCTGTTTTTAGCTTTCTTCTTATTTTTCTCTTGCAACAATCGACAATGATATACAATAGTCAACTGTATTTCTTACCATGGCTTCGCTTCCATCCCTAACTGTTTTTTCTTCTGTCTTTGTAATCGCTCAGGCAGTCCCTGACATAAAATATGATAAAATAATGCCAGTGTTTTACCGCATGGTTCTCTCGTCTCGAGACATCAACGTTCCTGAATCTCCTGAATAAAAGGAACAAGGTCTTCTTCCTCTCCCATTTTCCTTGTCATAATCACACCCATGCCTGATGTGTCAGGATACTGTACTCTAAGTGCCCTCCATATGTCTGCTCTTCAATAATTAAATGGCGCTCAGTCGTGTTTCATGTTCAGTCCTGTTATACACGTATATCCTGCTTGTTTCCAAATGTTGTTAGCTCTCTCCCCTAGAATGGCTGCCAGTAAGCCTTTTACATCACCCACTGCTAGCGTCATTCCCGCTGTCATTCTTTCTAATTCACAAATCAATGTTCCTGCACCTGCAGTCAAACTAGGTAATTTACATTTCAAATTTTCTTTGTCCTATTGTGGGCATGGAATATATTGTAGTCGTCCTCCCACTCTTTCTAACGGGAATTGGGAATCGCGGAAGGAGTTTAGAATGCGTGTGTGCATTTTAACCTATACAAAGCTAGGCTGGGGTGGCCAAGTCCCTGCTAGCGACCCTTGTTGAGCTGGCTTGTGGATGGGCGCTGAGAGGTTGTCGGGAGTGTATGCAAGTCCTGGTGACTTATGTGTCCAGCTAGATAGAATTTTTGTCGTGGGACTTAGCTGCATTCTAATGGCAGAAGTGTTGTGCAATGTGTATTCAAGCAGCATATGATTGCAGGTGAGTGCGTGTGGGTGACTGTGCGTACGACTATCTTCCATTGATATAAAGTGTGATACGTAATCAAGTGCCCTGGGTGGTTTCTTGTTTCACTGACGTATTGCCGATCCTGTCCTGCGGTCTGCTGGGGTCCTTTCTCTGCATTGCTCAGTACATTCATGAAGGAGTAATTGTTGCGGGACTCATTGCCGATTGTAATGAAGGCATGATATCAAACAGTGAAGACGGACACAAGTGATCACAGTTTAAGGGTGTTTATTGAACTTCAAATGGGTTGGTGGGATGCCTACTTAAACCTAAAGCTACGGATGGGAGCAAGCTATGACCATCAAATAATAATAATGCAGTCCTAGTCAAGACTCTGTCAAATGAAAAAGGCATATACTAATAAACCTATTGCCAATCCTTACTTCTAAATACAAAACAGTATAGGAAAATGATGTATGCAAAAGAAAATTGTTCAAGAAACAATATGTTAGAACAGTTGAGCAGTTGGCTTCCCTTGCCCATGTTTTCAGCACGGGGCAAGGTGGCATATTTGAGCTTTGCACACACTCTGGCTTCTTAGCCACGAGGATACAGTTCAAAACACAGACATCAGGGCCTTCTGCCAAAGCCTCTATCCAATAACAATCTCTTACTGAAGAGGGTCTGCTGTAACACACAAAGTCTCAAAGTTCCATTCTTATCATGATTTTCACATGCACAAGTTCTCACTTTCAATGTTCAACACGGGTCTCCCTCTTCAGGCTGAGACCCCCTTTTTATCACAATATTCACACTTGGTCTCCCTCGTTTGGGCTCGGACCATGGATCTCGATCATTCGGGCTCGGATCCCCTTGATAGGGCTCGGATCCTCTTGATATCAAAATCGAAGACTTTTGAATGTGCGATGGGTTTTGCTTAAACCGTTGCAGGACCACTTTGATTAACTTCACACAATTATTCTCCTCAATCTTCTACTTACATTTCTCTTGGCAGGATACCATACAGAGACTTTCGAAGGAGCACATCCACAATGCTGGACAACTCTGTCAACGGTATCGTATTTTTCCTTGTCAAGTTCAAACATTCATCAGAAGATTAGCTTTACTTGCGTCTTTCATCACACGTTTTTTAACAATGTTCATTCCAGCTCTCATTACACAATGTTGCCGCTTGCAACATTGAGTTCAACAGAGACCGGTCTTGCATTGGTCTCCCCAACTCACCGGCTGTGTTGCTCTTTCTGGCAACTCTTTGTTCTTGGAGCCAAGGACAATACCACAATTGCTGCTGCTCCTCCCCGCCTTGGTCAGATATGCGGAGGGCCTTCAGTATCTCCAACAGACAATGCAGGATTCTTTAGTCTGGTTTCCTGGCCTTACACTTTCTGCTTTGCAGGTTTCTTGAAAGTAACGGTGTCTGGCCAAAAAGGTCCAGGTAATTACTGTCTTACAAACGCTTTTGGGTTTGCCGTCTTTCTCTACTCGTTCAGCTGCCGACTTGAAACTGCTGTACCTTTTTGTTCTTTGCCTTGCTCGGAGTGTGGTTTCGTGTTCTGCCTTTTATCCATGAGGGGAAGTCTAATGGAAGTCAAGTATGAGTGATCGTCAGTAATTTCGTGACCTCGCCTGACCACAGTAGTGGGACATGTCAGATACACTGCTTGTGTGTGAGTCTGTTTTCTCCCAGAGCGGGCTGTCCGTGTGAAAGTAGTGGGAAAAGGTTGCCATCCGGTTTCCCACTCCCACTGCCTGAAGACCCCTCACCCAGGTGATCCTCCCGCACTCCCCACCCCTACGATCTAGATCCAAAGGCGATGGCTGTGCCCTGGCCACCTGAGGGAGAGATCCACGGGAACTAGCGGTTGAGACACCTTCTGGTTTCTCACACGACCCAGCCTATCTGACAGGGAGTTAAATTAATACGAGGGGGGGAATGGGTTTGTCAGGACGCACTGGGGGAAAGCCAGGTCTTGAGGGCCTTCCGGAAGGCATGGTGATCCTCTAAGTGGCGGATGCTGGGGCGCCAAGGCATAGGGAGCTAGCATAGTCTAGACGAGAAAGGACGATAGACATGATTGCTGTGACTCTGTAAGGATAGGAGAGGAAGGTGAAGATGTGTTGTAGAATGCTTAGGTGTAGATAGCACGATTTAGACACAAAGGTGATGTGGTGTGAAAGCGTCTGATCTGCGTCCATGGTGCATCTCAGGTTCTTTACTGAATTGGATGTAGCTGGAAATCATTGTCTTATTACAGCCTAGTTGTGACATCACAACTGTCCTGTAATAAGAAAATGACATCACAACTGCTCTGTGATCAGTTATTATGCTTCAGTTGTGATGTCACAAAGCCTCTTGCTTCAGCCAGCACAGAGCTGAGATCTAGCTGTAACTGCACCAATTAATTAATGCAGTGACAAGCTTTTCAAATTCCTTGCTTGTTAAATAGTTTACTGTGACACTTTACAGTGATTAATTTCCAAGGAACTGCTTATTGTTGAATGTTTAATGTATGCACTGCTGAATGTTATGACTTACCCTGAAGTACCAATGAAAACGTTTTTTCATTGCATTTTATTAAAATGTTTAAACAATTTTTCTGCAACACATTAGGAGCTACAAATTAGCTTCTTTAAATCCAAACAGATTTCTACATTGATTATATGGATCAGCAAATGGAGGATCTCTGACATTAGATTAAACAAGAGGCCAGGTATTAAAGGGGACGACAGCGGGTGACCATGTACTGTATGTAAAAAGGATATTGCAAGTCACCTCGCAGTTGCGTCACCTTATAAACGAACTCGGCCATCGGCCCCGTTCCTCCACTTCGTCATGGAATTCCTCTATGACTTGCAATATCCTTATAATGTACGGTATAATGTATAATGAACTAAAATACCTATAGTAATGCATCATAAAATAAAATTTAAAAAATTGATTTCCGTTTTTAAAATCCTACCTACAGCCGGAGTGCTTTTTATGCTGCATAGCACTGCACCATATCTCGAAGTGCTCCTGTACTCCCCCAGAACGCACAAATTCAGGCGGCTGCGCTCCTATACGTGCTGTCGCCACAGCAGGACCATGTGTTTTTTGTTACTTTTTTCACCCAAAAAATAATTCTGTGGTAGGAGGGCAGAGGGCGGGACTCATGCTCGTCTCCCACTTTGTGCAGGAACTAACCCAAAATAAGGTTTAGGCACTTGTTTTGACCCCGGTAGCCCTAACCCAGTGCACCCGCCCAGCTGTACCATATATACCAACACACCCAATTTCATTCGGGAAATGCCAGTCCATTTCTAGCGCTTTCTTAGCTTTGTGGAATTTGTTTCGCTTATTATAAATCCAGCACTACAATTCCCAGAATTCTAGGAACAAAAAAACAGGCCTGCAGTAACATCTCCTGAACGGAATGGGGCGTGTTGTTAGCATGAATGTGTTACACCACGTCTGCCAATCTCCCAGTACAGAGGTGGAATAGGGAGGGTGCAGCACCTGCGAGTAAGCACCAAAGCATCAAAAGGTCTGCAAGGTTTTTTAGGCTGCCTTGGAAAGAAACACCGTTGTTGATGTCATCGGCAAACAGAAAATAAAGTGTGCTCTCGGTTTAGTTTTTAATGATCCATAGAGATACATTTTACTGGCAACCCCGTTCTTCAGACTGTAACATAACCTCTGACTGGAGCCTTTTGTGTGTGTTGTCTGCCGCCGCCGCCGCCATACGCTCACACCCAGCTTGCACCTGACTTTCAGAAAAGGCACGTCCACCTGCTGCAGGCCGTGACCCGCACCTGACCGGCCTGCAGCAGGTGGACGTGCCTGGAGGGAGCCCCAGCACACGCGCTCCGTGACATCATGGGTCAAAGTCCCAGTCAGTAAACAAGCTCTAGGAAAGGCAGCTGGAGGGCCTGGCTGACGGTCACTGCCACGTCAAAGTGAAGCTGCTGAGTGCACGGGTGCAGGGAAGGAAGTAAAAGACTGCACACACCCTCCACCTTCACACATGTGTCCTTGGGAAAGGAAACGCCTCGAATGCAAAAGATGCAAACCCATTGGCCCTCAGCAGCAGACTGGCCTTACCGTTTCCACCACCTGATATCAGTGGCGTCGGAGGAACGGTAAGTTCCCATTGCCATGGGAACCCTGAAGCATGGGTACTGTTATTAACGGTGCCAGTGCTTCATTGAAAAATTTGTCGGTAGGGGCCAGAACTACTGGCAGGGCAGGTCTGTCGGTAGTTCTCAGCCCTTACTGGCAGACTCAAAGTGAGCCGGTCTGGAAAAGGTGCGGGTACCGGCACCTTTATTTCCAGACCGGCTCACTTATAATGAGGCCCACTACCTGTATGTGGAAAAGGGGAGCCTGCATTAAGAAAGACAACCACCCCATGGGTCCGATGTATTCAGAGACCTCCTTGCCCCCCCTACCATTTTCACACACAGGGAAAAGGAAGAGACTTTATACCAAGCCCCCATGCACATGCACACAAGTAGCCATGCACAAATCGGTTGCATATCTGGGATCCCTAAACTCACCATGTAGGGTGCACGCACAGCTGAGGAAAAGAGATCTTGCACGCAAATACCCCCACTCTCTTCCATGCACACTCCACAATTCACACAACCACACAAAATGTAAAACTGCACCCAAGGCTCACCCCCATTGCCCCACATGCTCACCTACACCTTGCTCTCCTCCCCCTCTCTCCATGCGTCCAGCCCACACACACCTAAGAGTGTATTTACAACGAAGACCCTCTGCCTACCACTCAAACGTGGGGAAATAAATACGCACACACACACACACCCATGCAGACACACACACACACATACGTGCAAAGGAAGGAAATCTGGCCCCACCAAACTTGTGCAGAGGGTGTAAGCCTGTCTGTACCCATTGGCATGCCCGGACTCTTTTGACTGGGGTGGCCCAAGTACTTTTGCAGGGGTGGCTTGAAGTAGGAGCGTGCATGCGTGCACACACACACACACACCAGATAATGATCATACCTTAGGAAAATGGGGTGGCACCTGAGGTGGCCAATCAGATTCCAGGGGTAGCACGTGCCACCCCATGCCACTCTCTGGACATGCCTATGTCTGTACCCCACAAGACTCTTTCCCGGCAGTTTCACCCCTTCATTTTTCCTTTCATTCACTTTACATCACAGATTACATACTGGATATCCTGCGCAAGCCACAATACGCCAATTTCCACGCAAATTTCAAACCACTATTGGTGACTGAGTGTGGAGCGGATGTATAACGTGGGGCAGATGTAGAGCGCAGAGCGGATGTAGAGCGCGGAACGGTTGGAGTGCACAGAACTGTTGGAGTGCAAGAATCGGTTGGAGTACACTGTTGGAGCGCACAAAACGGTTGGAGTACATGAACCGGTTGGAGTGCGCTAAATCACAAGCACCTAATGTAAACCACCATATCACATCTCCACGCTTACTCTCCTCTATACACCAACACTCAAATAGAACACAGCGATACTATGACACATTTGGTATAGCTGTTCTCATACCAACACCTGCCTCATACTCCCCATCATCCTAATTAAACACAGCTGGCTACACACCCGCCAGCCTAATGCGTTCTCCTCAGGCCTAACGCAGCCAGAATCGGTCTGGATAACACCCTGCCAGAACGAACACATACTCATGATCTCCAACCACCGCACCTACCGCTAAGAAGCAGCTATCATACGAATTCCACACCTGCTGCACACATATCCGGTGCTCAAATGCACCTTATGACTCTCTCTCTCTCTACTGACTTGAACTACAGTTCCCGAGGGCGTTCAACCTACCAGCGCCTTGAGATCATACCAATGGTACATAAGGCGCTATATAAATGCAAAGTCACATAACATAACATAACTTGGTGCCAGTGGTGGAAATAATGTTCAAAATGGCCTAATATTCGACATTTTCAGCAAACCCAACCCTTTTCCTATAAGAACATTTGGAAATAAAATAGGTCACCACACAAAAGAGGCCCAGGGTGCAGAGGCCTACCGGGAAATCTCTACAGGCAATTCCACTTCTGTTTGGTGCAGTATAGAATATTTCTAATATAATGTAACATAACATTTTTTTGTGCAGGAAAGAACCTGCCTTCAGAGGCCAGCGTACACCAGTATAAACAGAAGTGGCCCAGACCATGCCATAACAGAGGCCAGTTTAGCAGTAAGGACCTAGTCAGACATCAAAGAATCCACCAGCACTTGGCTACCCCAGTCTTTTCACATTTTCTTAATCCTCTTTTTTGCTCCTCTCGGTTAAGGGCCTGGGTCTTCCTCCCTGGGGTCTGCCTCACGTGCTCTCTGGTAATGGTAATGCCTCTTCAGCAGGCTGTATTGCCGAAACGATTGGCTTTAAGAAGACCCCAAAAACACCCACCCTCACTTCCCCGGTGGTGGCTACCAACAAAGGGGATAGAACCAAAGGTGGTGGGCAGGAGGTAAGGGGATAATGCTGAAACTGAATGCCCTCGATGCTACAGAAACTATGACAACTAAACAACAGGGCTCATCAGCAACCAAGTCCAGAAAAAAACTACAAGGCTGGGAAGTCGAGCCCAGCTACCCAGAAAGGATGATGGGAAGACGAGAGTTCCAGATCAACTTGATAAAGCCAGAGCTTAGCCAGTCAAAATAGAAGCCCAACCTATGAAACACAGCCACTTCAGTAGACAAATGCGGACGCACTTTCCAAAGTGCTATGCTACGGGCAAGGCTGACCGGGGGACTGCCCGGGGAGCCATTAGTCCCCCCCCTCCATGCTAGCACGCCAGCCCGGGGGAGGTCTTTCAACGTTTGCCCCCAAGAAGGAGTGGTGGGGGAATGCGCTGCAGGCTCCCTACTGAAATTGAATGTGCCCCATTCTCGGAAGTTTGGTACATTTAATAACAATCGGGTGCCGATGGCACCCCCAGCCCCTGCATGACCTGGGGCGTGCAGGGAGAGGGGGATGGCAAATGTTTGTTTTAATGCCAGGGGCGCTGCCGCCACTAAGGCCAGCCCGGACATTTGAGCGGTTTAGTACCTATTTTGGAGCCTGGACAAGTCTGGTTAGCTTGACGCCAACAGCGACAAGAGGCAAGAGCCCACTTTTGATTCCCAATCACAGCTGGTGTCATGCAAACATACCCATGTGACATTAAATCTGTGAGTTTGGAAATGTGTATGCCGAGCATTACAGCACACCTGGGAGCTGTGTGAAGCATAATATGTCATATCAAATGGACACAAATGTATAGTTTGCACCTCATGCTTAAGGCGGATGCTTCCAGCTCCTTGCTTCCTCGTAGGAAGCTCCGGTGATATCGGATTCTCAGAAGCTGCTCTCAAAAGGAGGCCCACTCAGCCGTCGAGGTCTTGAGACACTCTTTCACTTCTGCTCCTTCACTACAGCATCCTACTCCTGATTAAACTTTCTTTGTGGAAGCCGATGAATCTGCCGTGGCACTGGGGGAGGGGGGGGGGCATAATGTTGCAGTTGTGTCTGAAGACTTGGTGACTGTACCCAGGCGCCTACTTCTCCTGTAAACCAACAGCGACCGAGCAGAATTACAACATGAGAGCAAAAGATTTGCTTGTCATCGGGGCTGCTTTCATCCTTTGGGTGCCAAACACAAGATCACCATTTGTATGGATCATGGGAACCTCATGGCAATGGCATCCTATGTCTGCACCAATGCCCGTCAGTTCCGTTGGTATCCGTTTTCACCATGCATGGCTTTATTCCGACATATAGACAGTGAGTGAGGTATGGGGGAGCCGATGTTTTCTCCAGACAGTACAGCCAACAAAGAGAACCACTACCTCCTCAGCCCACGGTGGCAGCTGAAACAAGTATCTATGTACACCACCATCTGATATGCTACAGGATTTTAAGGATTGGGCCACAGAGGGCCACAGGATGTCAGATGAAGCTGACTTTACCATCATTAATGGTCTTCCTATATCCCAAGGACATTTGTACCTACAAGGACAAGCAATCCAATGGTGCCATGATGCCAAGTTCTCTGCACACCCTAGCACCCACCTTCAAGACAGCAGACAGGGTGCTCCGCTAGTGTGGGTGGCCCCACCAAAAGAAAGATATGCAGACATATATCTAATCTTGCTCTGTCTATGCTCAATGTAAGGGCCAAAAAGGCAAGCCCGTCAAACTCCTTTGTCAATTGCCTGTACCCAGCCAACCCTGCATACGATATCAATGGACTTTATCGTAGAACTATCTTCCATTCAGGCAATTGATACCATACCGGTCACCGTAGATTACTTTAACAAAATTGCCCTGTTTATAGTATATCCCGGACTGCTGTCTGTTCCCTTTCTTGCTGATCTCTTCTTCAACTGTTTTTTCCACTTGTTTGTGCTGCCATCAGTTGTTTTGACTGACCGGGTTTTCAGTTTAGCAAAAGAAATCACAGTCTTGATATATTCTTAGTAAAAAAGACTGTTAGTTAACTTGTGTCAATCACAGTAAGTGGTTGCTCTAAATTTGGCCAAGTAGTATTTGTTATCCTCCATATCCTTTATGGGGTCAAGTTGAATGCAGTCAATGCTGCCCTATCAAAAAGATGATTATATTGGTTGCTGTCCATTACCCATTTGGGATAACGCTGTGTATATCAATACTGGCCTATCCATTAGGTAACTCTTCATGACTAGTTTCCCATGTTAATTGACTTTGTATTTTTCTGCAAAGTCCACCATAACGTTTATAAGAGTGGCGTTTCCTCTGCAACGCTGATGTCGGCTGCATCCGGCAGTGCGCGTGGCAGATCGGCTTCTTTATAGATTCTCCTATGGATTGATGAACGGGCGACTCTGTCTCTGTGTGCTGGACTTTTGAATTCCCTATTGCCACCTCTTTGGATTTTGGGAACTGGTGAACTGATTGTGACTGTTGACCTCTGAAACCTGAAATCCACCAGCTGCCTTGCATTCTGATTTCGTGGCTCCCTGTGTCCATGCTTAAAGCCCCCTAGGATTCCTGTTCCCACCACTTACCATCAGGTAACAGATAGCTCCAGAAAACAGGGTAAGGAAACAGCAGCGGAGTTGGCTCTTGTAACCACCATATTGATATAAGCTACTCTTTCCTTTCCAGCTGGAAGAGAGCCTGCTGGCATACCTCCTGCCTAATCATGCGTGTAGGGTGTACTTTTGACTCACCCTTTGGCACAATTGGGAAGAAAGACAATGCCCCCTTAAGGGTTATTCAGTTGCAGAGCATACGCCAATGGACAGATGGAGCTCAAAGCCACCAGAATCCAGAATCTCCTTTTAATCATAGACTGTCTTGATCCTAAATTAAGTTGTATAACTGTGTGCTGCCAGAACTTGGTGGCAGCTGATTAATAACACAATATAAGTCATGTCTGGTTATGACATTGTGTTCTCTGGGAATCCAAAATTGTATTGGCCAAAACTAGTTGGTGTCATTTAATGTCAGCTTGGTTTCTAGTGACCGTACTATCAGGACCTGCTATTTATTGAACGTCTGGGACTGATGTTCCCCCGAAACAGACCATTTAGCCTCTGCCCCAGCAAAAGCCTCTGTCTTCCCTGGGAAAGGTTGGTCACCCTCCGGGAAGACAGGAATTGCCCCAGGGGATAGGGAGAGGTTCAGAGTTTCAAAGGACAGGTTCTGCCAGGCCAAACAAAATCACACCAGTTTGGTCAATAACAGAGACTCTTTGATGTAGGCAGCAAGGAGAATCTGGCAGATGTAAAGGCACCAGGGGAGAGGCATCAGTGCACAGCAGGCTCCCACTATCTTGGATTCCCACAGGGCTCCCAAACTCCCTGTACCCCCTTATCAAGTTCTGCAGATTAAGCTCTTTGGGCATGACAATACTAGGCAGGAGACTGACACAGCAGCCAGGATTGGATGTAAGGGGGCGAGACCACCGCCCCTGTTGAATCATCATTGGACTACCAAAGAAGAAGGATTACACCTAGAACTGTGTTGGTGGTACAGTCTGATTCAAAGTCAAAGACTTCCAAAAGAAAGGCGCGCCTTTTCAAGCAACTATCCCAGAAGAACATTTGGGTGACCTGCGGGCTGGATAGGACCTACTGCATCTGAGAACACTGGTACTCAGGAACCTGATCACTGTAGGTGAGAGACTCTGTAAAAGCAGTTCATAAACCTTCCTGGCTGGGAAGTGCAGAACAAAGGACTTATCTTGCCCCTGGAGACCCTGGGCATTGTCTCCCAGCAACCAGAAGTCAAGAAACTGCTCTGGACCCTGTTTTCCAGCTTCCATCCCTTTTTGAGCCATCTCGACCGGAGACACTTTTTGAGCCCTGCAAACACCAGGACCTGCCTTTGACACTCACCTCTTTTTGATCAGCTGTCAAGCCTTAAAGCCACTGACCGGACCTACCGCCTGCCTGCGCCAAAGCTGTTTGAGCCAATAGCCACTGAGGAATTGCATCACACTATTGCACCTCTTTGAGCCAATTCAACCGATTCAAGACACTGACTCAACCCTTTGCATGCCTGTTCTTTGCCCGATTCAAGCCGATCACCTCTAGAGGGCTGTACTGCATCACTGAGACATCTCGAGCTAACTTGACTGTGTCGATGCACGTGATCCATTGGAAACAACCCGCCAGGAATTTCTTGATGCAATCTAGACCCATGCCAAAGCACCTAAAAGCCTGGCTCAATGCTGTTGAGTCCCAAGAACCGGCATTAAAGTCATCTGAAGTGGTTCTGCCCCCCCCCCCTGGACTGCCTTAAATTGCCCAAGTGACTAGTAATACCCCCATTCTCTAAAAGACATATTCAGTGAACTTAACATTGGTACTGAAATGGATTCCTGTTCACCCCTGCATGGTATGCCCCCTTTCATTACACAGCCTCCACATTCTGCCCCTCTCTTTCTGGGTGGGTTATAGTGTTTTTGACTAGTACATTCATATTTTCGGTTTAGCTAAAGTATGCTATTTTATAGAACTTTGGTTGGACTTTTATTTTGTTACCACAGTACTATGGTTGTTTGGTCTGCTTCTGTGCAAGCTCACAACCCTCCTGAAGCATACGTGTAGCCTGCCCTCGGCCCATGCTCCTTACAGAGGTGAAGGAGGTATACAGGTAGGGCTGTGCTTGTTTGACCTTCATGATTGGGATCACTGCTGGTTTAGTAGTAGTGTGGGGCTGAGTAGGAGTTGCATCTACTGCTCATCCCTCTAATCCTGCAGAGCAGCAGTCATTTGGCCGCATCAGCCTTGAACCCTGATGGGCGTCCCAATGAATGCCCAGAATTAAGAGTCTGCTTTGAGAGGGTGCTGTTAGGTCCTGACCGCTCACTGACAGCACTGATAGACATGGCGGCTGCGTATCCCTCGTTGGCCTCTGCAGGCACCCCCATTCTCCAATAGCAACCATTGGCACCTGTTGTCTGGGCACCTTTGACCTGTGTGCAGTCCATGTGACCAGCGCCCTTCTGTCACTAGTGCTGCAGCCAATGGGCAATAGCCAAACTTCCACGTGACCTTCTAGGCCCACACTGTCATTGGCCCTGACCCTGGCAGCACCTCTATTGGGAAGGACACAAAGGCTTGCACTTACCCACACGGGTGCTCCCTGTATTGTCATGCACTGTAGAGAACATATTTTTTAATCCATTCTTTAACTTTTTTTTTAGTAGTTTATTGGGCACATTAATTTTATTGGCAGAAATACTAGGTGTCGGATTAGCGTCCTTTGACGCTTTAATTGTACAGCAGTTCTTTGGTGAAATTAAGCATCTGAGCCTGGCCTGCACTACCATAAGGTGAGCATAAGTGTATTTCATTACGGCTATGTGTATTTGAGCTTGCTTCTATGTGTTCTGTGAGCTCAATTAAAGCGAGTCAAGCCTCCAGCCACTCCCACTCCCACTCCCACTCTCCTGCCCTTCCAGCTTATCACACAGAGGGGCAATACGAGGTTCAGGCAGTAGATAAGACTTGCTTGCGACCCTGGGCAGTAGATAAGAATTCATAGAAACACTTGAACGCTCTAACAAAGCACCTTGCTGTTCAGAAATGTGGGCGTTATCACAACACGTAAAAAGCAGCCCCTCTTTTACATGTGAACACACAATAGCCTAAGTCTCTGAGAAAAGTGGTGTATTTTTTGTATTTTCCTTTAATTCGGGAATCCTCCGCTATTAGTCGGAGAACTTCATAATTTCACCACAGCTGCCCAGGAGTGTGCGCTGAGAATAAGTCTGATAACAGGGAACAATAGCCATTCCTGGACGGGAAACGGAAACATCCAGGCCCGGGCGAGGCAAAGGTCACGCGGTGTAGCGACGCAGGCGTGAGGGTGGAGACCGCCGGATCCTTCCAGAACGTGACCATGTGCCCACCCTGAGGCCGAGTCCAGAGCCCATACATAAAATGCCACCTGGAGTGGAGCTGCCAAGCGGGCCTTGCTTTTTAGGAGGCCTTTTGCATTGTTGGCTGCCTACACTGACTTGCCGCCTATTTTTTCGACCCACTACTGATGAATTTATTGTCATATCCGCCATTCTACAATATATGGTGGTTACAAGGAAGAGTGAGTAAAGGAAGGGGGGAAAAAGGAGAGGAATGAAAGCAGCGTGGTGGCAAGAAGTAGTCTGTCCAGCGGCCCCGCTTTGCCGGGACTGACCGGGAATTGGGCCCTGCTTCCTCCCACATTGCAAGAGATTTTTTTTTTAATTAAAAAAACCCTGTGTGGGTTTTGGTGCAAAGGAGGGTGTTCCTATCAAAAGGAAGTATTCGGTATACCCCACTATAAGAAGGGGGTGCGGGCACTGTTGCTGTTTTTTCAGGGGTCCCAAAAAAGTCGTTCGCAAAGCGGACATACAAGGCATAGGTAGCTGCATACGTAAAATGAGGGCAGTGAAAGTACATGCTCCCACATACAAAACCACATACAAAAACGCTGTGCTCTGAAAAAAACACGACTGGATTAAAGTGAAACGCATAACATTGTCAGAGAGTTGCTTGGCCCTCTGTGCAGCACTGATGGAAGTTCTTCGGGTTTTAGGAGCCTAGTTGGACGTGAATTAGAGAACACAGATTGGGGCAGGTTCCTTGGTCCAAGATGGAGTCTGCTCCGCCCACCAAGAAGGAAGCGGGGCTCTGCTGCGGGCTGACAATGATGGGAGAGTTTAGGAGGGGGTTGCCAGGTCACTAAATGCCCCACACTCTGTCACATAGAACGAGGTGCCTCAATTGGCAGACCATCGAGGGATTACAGTCTCAGAAACTCCCAGAAGAGGGGAGGGCTCTGTTAGAAACTTCCCCATTTCCACAATGTTGGGGTTGCTGCACAGCAGGGGTGTTGCTAGGTCTGGAAACGACCCTGGGCTACGCTAATGTCGGAGTTGTCGGGATTGGGGGCTGGCTAGCCTTTTGGTTGTAGCTTCTGAGATTCAATCCGGGGCTACAACAAAAAGACCAGGGGCTATAGCCCCCTTAGCACCCCCCCCCCCACTAGCAACGCCGCTGTGCACAGGCAAGCTGCCATGCTTGCTGCCAGGTGTGCAAGTCTGAGCTGCAGGCGCTTCAATTATGCGTCCTGGCGATAACGTTTTTGCCCATCACAACTTTCCTCAAGACTGATTAAAACAAGCATTGGCAAAGACAACGGTTTGGCCTTTGTGCAGATAAGGGGCCCACATCTCACAGGCACTGACAGAAGGGTGCCATTAGGCCATAAAATGGCAATTGCAGAAAAATAGGGCTAGTACCTGGGCATATATTATAGCAGTGCCGGGCAAATGCCCATCTAATACGTAAACAAGAGCCACACATGTTGGCTTTGCTGATGCTTGTTATTAATAGGAAGTCAATGCAGTGCAAGGAACAGATGCAAGGACATAAACATGGCTTAGAAACCAAATGGCTCAGGTCATACGGTTCCATGTGATTTTACCAAATGCTACCAAAAGAGATTTTTTAAATTAGCGGGGTCCCCCCAAATCCCTGTTTACCTACACTTATAACCCCCCCCCCCCCCGAACCACCCCCACACCTTTTAACTCCTTAGCCCCCATATATTTATTGTTCGGTATTTCTTTCAGTAAACTGTTATTCGTTATATTTTTTCTGGTAACATCACTGAATACCAGGCCATAGTTGGTTAAGACATTTGTATTACAAAAGGAGCTTGTTTAGTGGGTTGATAGCTGCAATTGAGCCATCACCTTTCAGATGGCTGCTTAGAATCGACAGAGCTAAATTCTAAGGGATCCCAGTGGAATGCCTTTTGGGCAGAGAGGGGCAGGTAGAGGGTGGGAATGGACATAGCGACTATCATGACTGCGGGTAGTCAATGTGTGTGTAAATAACCAAACAACATCAGCAAACCGAGTGTCCTTCCTCTCATCTCTCTCCTATCTCCACTTCCAATGATAATAGTTTCAGGTCATAGGCAGCGCGTTCAGCGCCACCTAGTAACTCAAACTAAAAAGTAGAAGACGCTTATTAGGCAGATGAGTTTGGGGTTGCTAGCTGGCCCTTAAGTGGGCCGATCTAACTAAATAGGTTTTATATAACGCAACACTCACCCAAAGGTCTCAGGGCACTCACAGAGACAAGACAAACAGAAAAGAAACGAATATATAGTCTCAGGAGTGGAAAGAGAAAACGTTCTATGCTCAGAAATGAGGCTCAGTGAGTCTGGCAACATAGGGAACAATGTTTTCTGCTTTGTAGAAGCATGGGGCCAACTATTAGTGCATTAGCACACTTAAACAAGGGAAAGAGTTTAATGCAGTAAATAAGACAGAGATACATTAAAAAGTCATAATTTCTTGAAGACCAAAAAATTGCAACTGTAGAAGTAGAAGAAAGTAACTTGAAAACATCTGATCCCATCAGTAAACCTGTACCCACTAAGATAAATAACAGCAACATTTAGAGATGAGATTATGTGAAGGACAGACATGGGCCACTTCTGAAAAACAGGAAAACTATAAACTCTGAAAGTGGAGGCTGCCGAGGAACAACTTTGGGGATCAGGCCCGGCAAGAGCAGCTAATTGAACAGGAGTCTGCAACATGAGGTCTTGACTTTGACACAGGATTCCCCACCATTGACTATGCTGCCTAGGGCTGATGGGAGTTGTAGTCACTTCACTGCAGAAAGGTTTTTGTGGTGAAGGATTTCGCATCTGGATTAAACACACAATAGAAACGTGGGTTATGTGAGGGTGTCCCAATGCAATGAGAGGGAGGAGTGACAAACAACCCCTCTCGATAATTAAAGGGAGGACGGGGAACAGAAAAGAATTTGCAGAGAAATGACCTGAGTAATAGTCATCCCGATATGTAGTCGAAAACATCTGGTGAACAAAAAGGTTGCCGACCCCTACCATAGAAGAACCAGGGAGCCTGTTTATGGAGTTGGGTTCTTAAGAGCAGAATCAAACCAAGCCTGTTGATGGCTCCAGCAGAGTCACTGAGAAAAAGGTTCCCACCAGGGGTCAAAGTGCAGCATCTTCAGTTAATGCACTGACATCCTATGCAGTACCTTCGTTTGAATACCTTTTTGTTGAAATTCATTTCTTCTCTTTCCTGAATTCAAATGTTGTTACTGCAAATGTGTGTCTGCACGCATCTTCGTTCATTGGGGTGACCCAGGAATCGAAGTTGTGCGGCACCAGGAGTGCTGGGGTGCTACTGGAAGCAACATAGAGCACCTGGCTTCAGCCCACAGAGCGCCTCAGTCTGGCAGCAAGGGCTCAGTTCATTTGACCCCTTGAATCAGGCTTTGCAACAGATCTTCCTTTCAAGCACACACACCACTGATGCAAAGATCAGAGGAAAACCAGACGGCCAGTAACCCATTTCAGTCCCATAGTGGACAGGAGCAGAGTCCAGGCTTCTATGGACGTTGCAGGTGACCACTTAGAAGCCACAGGTGCCACTTCAGAATGCTTCCTCCTTCTCCTTGCTGGAACATCAGCCGAGGGGCCCCTCCATCCTCCGGGTACACATGGCACAGCCAGCTGCTCACAAACAACAATGCATTCTGTTTACAGCACTCTCCCAAGTCAAGTGGCATCTGCCTCCCCATTGGATATTAAAGGCTAGAACCTAAGGTCTTATCAGGGAATCCTGGAAGCAATACAAAGTTCTGACTTTTCCTCTTGTTCAGGGAAATTCCTGTAAAGTATTGTATGGTAGTAGTCATTTATATAGCACCTTTTCCCATTTATGTGGCCTCAACGCTCTTTGTGGTAGGAACGCCCTCAGGGACTTAAGTCCAGGTGTGGGAAAGTTCTAAGAGGAGGCTTAAGAAGCGGGTGTGTATATTTCGCAAAGATTATGACTTGGGAGGGCTAGCTAGGCTCCAGTAGACAACTCAAGAAGTCAGGCATGTCTATGGGTGCAAAGGGAGGTCACGACAGAGCGCTGGTGCTGCAGGCTAGATATGCATCCAGCTAGACCGAATTTGCTGGAGGTTGTCACTGTATTCTAATGGCAGAGGGGTTGAAACAAGTCTGGTGTTTCAGTGCAAAACGGTTATATGACCAGCTCGACCGAATGTTTGTCATAGTCATAGCTGAATTCTAGAGTGCGTGGATGGATAGCCGTGCCTGCGGCAGATGTACACCCAAGTGGTGCATTCATACATACCTTAAGCTTGGATGCAGCTTATCTTTGATGTCGCTGTGTCATCCGATTTTCTGTGAGGACGAAAAAACTAGCTACCTTTGTGGATTTTTCTAGGCACTATGGACCCTTAAGTCTACCAAGTGCAATAGACTGGTTGTCCTAGAATATCTTCTTGATGGATGAGACAGGCTACCATAGAAACTAGTCTAACGGGATTCTCTGAGCGCAATAGACTAGTTACCTTTATCGTTTTACAACAACATATCTTCCAAGTTCTACACATACTAACGAAAGCAGTCTAATAAGCTCCATGTCAAGGAAAGCTCATGTAGCCACTGTGCCTTACAATTGCTATCTAAACAGTTCTAAGTGCAATGGAGGGTTACCGGCATATCTTCAAGCATCATGGGCAGGCCAAACAGTGTAAGCACAATATTTTAAGTGTACCTGCCCGTGCTTTCTTCTAGTTGCAATGGCAGGCTACCTGCATATCTAGGCACCACACCATGGCTGTTCTTACAGGTATTGTAAGCAGGCTAATATCAAACTGTCAGGTCCGGTACAAAGGCCCCGGAGGGGTAGCAAGTTATCCTGCCAGATCTTTAAGAACAGAAGGGGCATTCTCAATACATCTTCGTGGTGCAATTAGCAGTCTGTCCTCAAAGGGCACGTTGGGCCGGTTCTCCGTATGACCTTAAGGGTGCCGGGGACAGGACATCATCCTAAACATTTGCGTGAATGGGCATGCCAATGAAGAGTGCAACACCATTCCTAACCCCCCCCCCCAAGCCCTGTGGAAAATCCATATAGGTGCAATTCAGTTCCCACCACCAGCAATCCATCCAAGAGCAACTCACTTCCTACCCCCGGAAACCATACAAGTACAGCCCCTTTCCTACCCACAAAACCATCCAAGTGCAACTCATTTCCTGTCCCCAAAAACCATCTAAGTGCAATACATTTTGTACCCCCCAAAACCTTCTAAGTGCTAAGTACAACTCGTTTTCTACCCCCAAAAAACCATCTAAATCAACTTTGGCACAGCAATGGAAAGACATTCAATTACAACTTTGGCACAGCAGTGGAAGGACACTCGGATTCGACCTTGACACAGCAGTGGAAAATCAGCTAGAATCGACTTTGGCACAGCAAAGAAAAAACACACCAGATTCAACCTGGTACAGCAATGGAAAGACGCTCAGATTCAACTCGAGCACAGCAATGAAAACAACCAGACTCAGCCCCGGCACAGCCAGAGGCGTTGCTAGGGGGGGTGGTGAGGGGATTATAGCCCCAGGTCTTTTGGTTGTAGCCCCGGATAGAAGCTCAAGGACTACAAATAAAAGGCTGTAGCTAGCCCCAAATCCCGCCAGTCCCGACATTAGCTTAGCCCCTGATCTTTTCCAGACATAGCTCAGCCTTGGCTATCTGACATAGTGAGGCCAAAAGCAGAGTATGGTTACCTGACACAGTTAATCTAAAAGTAAAGTATGGCTACCTAACGCAGTTAGGCTAAAAGCAGAGTATGACTACCTGACACAGGTAGGCTAAAAGCAGAGTATGGCCACCTAAGACAGTTAGGCCAAAAGCAGAGTATGGCTACCCAGCATAGTTAGGCCAAAAGCAGACTATGGCTAACTGACACAGTTAGGCCAAAGGCAGAGTACGGCTACCTGACACAGTTAGGCTAAAAGCAGAGTAGGGCCACCCGAGACAGTTAGGCCAAAAGCAGAGTATGGCTACCTGATACAGTTAGGCAAAAGCAAAGTATGGCTACTTGACACAGTTAGGTTGCGATTTGACCACCAATTTAACTTTGGTGGAGCAAAGGTTGAAATGGCCTAGATCCAACCCTGGCAACAGCACAGGAAAAAACATAGATTTGACTTTGGCAGAGCAATGGACACCTTGAGTTTTAACTTTAGCACTTTAATAGGCACTCCTAAATGTAATAGATATGGTTACCATATACAATTCAGGCTAAATGCAAAATATGGCTAACTTGTACAATTTGGGCTAAATGCAAACTATGGCTACCTCACACAATCTGGCGAAATGCGAAGCACGACCACCCTACAGAATTAGGCTGAATGCAAGCTATAGCTGACTAATACAGTTGGGCTAGAAGTGAGGTATAGCTAACTTATACAATCCGGCAAAATGCAAAACACGGCCACCCTATGAAATTGGCTAAATGTAAAATATGGCAAAATATGTCTCGAGGGGATAGCTCAAGGGCAACGTGCTCACCTTGGAAGCCAGACGACACGGAGCAACACAGGTTCAATCCCCGGGTCCATGCTTTGAAACCTCAGGGTATTAAGCACATTATAAATAAGCTATTAGATCATATGTCATATGGCTACCATATACAATTTAGGCTACATGCATAGGTATACTAGTATTAGGTAGTAAGAGTGGTGGGGTTTTACTGGAGTACAGTAATGGCTGTACTCCCTGCCCAGACCACACTTACCTTATCAATCACTGCTGGTTGACTGCAACAGGCTTCCCAGGCAAACAGGCAAACACAGAATGGGGCTGCTTAGCTGGTAGCTGCCCTTTGCCTTGTGGCCCTTAGCCAGTGGCTGCCCAGGCAAGGTTGCCCTAGCTCAAACCAGTGATATTGTGCTTTCTGGTCTTGAGGACCAATCACAGCGGGTGGAGGGTGAGATAAAGGAGGAGGGAGTAGGGGGAGAGAAGGCAAGCAGCAGGGTCAGTGAGAAGGGCTGGGAATGGAGGAATAAATGCATAAAGGCCATAAAGTGCAGAAGGGAGCCCAGGAGATGAAGGCCCATTTGGTGTAACCACCTATGACTGTACCCACCCACGTTCTTCTGCTTCTGCCTCAGGGAAAGAGTTTGTGTCAGCTCTCAAACACTAGTGGAGGAGGGAGCCCAGGAGATTAAGCATTTTAGGGTGTTTGCCAAAGCAAGTCCTCCCCCGGAGGCAGAGTTAGATAGTTGGGAGGGCCCCCATCTCTGCCCCCTAACGTGCCTGGTTGCAAGTGGGAGTACCACTTGTAATCATCGGATGCATGGCGTACAACAGTGTTCGCTCAGTTTTCTTTCAGACCCCTCTGTGGCGAATCCTGGCACTAGTCAACCAACAAGAGAGACCCCAGTTACCATAAATCACAGCAGCGAAAGAGAAACTACCCAACCTACAAGAAAGAGAGCCAACAAAGAACCAAAGCTATGAAGCATCCAACTTATCACACACCAGCAACGCCAGCATACCAAGGGTATGGAGACTGGAAAGTTAACATTGGGGCGGACATCACAAAGCTCTGATGGCTCCACGTTGGAAAAGGGGCAGGGTTAAATGGACATTTTATGCATGGTTCCCTGTACATCCCCAGCCCTTGGGGGGAAAGTCAGTTATAGATTGACCCTCGGGAGCAGCTGAACGCTCCAGCCAGTGGGAGGGGGAGGAGACGGCTACATCCCAGACTGAACAGTATACAAGGGGGAAGGTGAAAAAAGGCTGAGTGCGTGCTGTCCAGGTGGGAACAAGGGGAAAAGAGGTGGACCAAGAGGCCAGGTGGTGGAATGTCGGTGGAGCGAAGCATGGATGATACTAGAAGAGAGTGTTGGAGGCAAGGTAATGGTTGACTGGAGAAAGTGGTACCTAGGTGGGAGAGTGCATTTAAGGTGAGTGAGACTAGGTGAGAGAGTAGGGTAGTATGTGAAACTGAGTGAGAAAGATGACTAGAGAGTGAAAGAATGGGAAGTGCGATAGAAGGAGGGGTGGAGCGTAGTGTATAGCAGAGAGCTCTGGGAGTGGGAATACATATAATTAACCAAAAAGAAAAAAAAACAATTGTAGATTTGTTCGAATTTCGGCTGTACGAAAATAACTTACAGCTGATTATTTCGAACACATCTACCACTTGGTACCATTGTAGTGAACAAGGGGAGCTGGGGTCTCCCCTGCACCCTTTTTGTTACAATGGCTTTGAAGATGTCCCCCGCTAAGACCAAATAAAGTTCACAAAAAAACAAAAGGAACCTGTTGCGCAAGTTCCCATGCACGTAAGTGAAGGGAACCAGCGTTGCAGAGGGACAGAGGAGTCGGCAGCACACAGGGATGTGTGCTGCCAAAAGGTAAGTAAGATGGTGGGGGTTACCAGAAATGTCTGGGGGAGTGAAAACTGAAAGTCATTTTCGTTCAAATGACTTTTGGTTTGTTCTCCCTCAATCATTTCTGTTTGGGCTAAATCATGGACATTCGTGGAGAGTGGTTAGAGTGGATCGCAGTGGGAGCGGAGAGTGAGGAGAGTAGTTGGAGCATTGAGTAGATGGGAGTGGAGAGTGGAGTGGATGGTGTGAGTGAGATGTAATAACATCAGTGAACAGATGAGAGGGAGAAGGAGAGAAAATAGGGAGTAAGGAGGAGAAGGGGCCAGTAGAAGGAAGGAAAGAACATCAGGGTGAAGAATACTAGAGTGTGTGAGGGAAGTAAGAGCAAGTGAGACCTGGGAAGGTGTAAGCATCAGTTTCCTGTCTGAAGCTCATCATAGCCCTTATACAACATTAGGCTAGGATCCACCTGGAACTGGAGGGAGTAAGATAGATAAGACTGTTGCCTTTAGGCCTCACCTCTAGCCAGTAAGATTGTAGATGGTAGGGATTACTGATCGCTAGTGACCATCTCACAGATTAGGTAAACATCTGGGCTAGGGTGAAGGAAACACATGGGAAGATGAGCGAGAGTGGTGTGGACATTAGATTGGCGCCCTTAAAAAATGCAATAAAAACCCTTGAACTGTCTTTGAGAGTAAGTGTATTGTTGAGTCCATCTATGACAATGCATTAACAGAACAGCAAATCTGTCTTGCACTTACCCTCTCTCTCCACTAACCTAGCCCAGCCCCTTCTGTTTTACATCCACCAGAGTGGCTGGATGCCATGAGAATGCACGGTATAAATCCCAGTAGCATACCATAACTTTAGGGGTTGGGGAGTGAGGGATGAGGGGACCCAATGCGAGAACTGCATGGAATTCCTATGCCAATAAACTCAAAATATTCAAACACACCCTGGGATCCTGCAGTGCAGAGAAGGCACAATAGCATAATTTACAGCCAATAGGCACCATGTCATTATAGCAGGGGTCTGCAACATTTGGCTCTCCATATGTGTTGGACTACAACCCTAGTCAGCATAGTTAATGGTCATGGATCATGTGAGCTGTAGTCCAAAACATCTGGACAGCCAAAGGTTGCAGACACCTGCGACTATAGGCACCTTCTGCACATAATGCATCCCTCAAGCTCTGCTTCCCCACCTCTAGCTGCTGTAAGTCTCATCCCCAACCCCCAAATGGGTGACCAATAACACTGCAGTTGAGGACAGTCATGCTTGTGCTGAGGTCATTAATGTAGCCAGAAATGGGACAGACAAGACAGGTGATCATAATTAAACAATTAGGATATATGGCCTAGGGGTGTGACAGGCTGCCTAGAGTGAACATTGAATATCTTAACAGCATGGGTTTATTTATTTAAATTCTCATAAACATGCCAGAGCGCCCGCAGGCCTCAAGGCGCACAAAAAGGACAAACAGCTGACAAGACAAAACATAACACAATCAGGAATTTACGACACTACAGTACCAAGAAGCGTGAACTAAGGAGCCATGAAGAGGAATGTTTTTACCTTCTTTTTGAACTCGACCAGAGATGTGGTATTTTTGAGATCCAAAGGAATTAGATTCCAGGTGGCAGGAGCCACAACATCAAAGATTATTTTACTGAATTTAGCTAGGCGTAATCTTGGTTGGCCAAGTTTAGCCTGATCAAGTGACCTCACTGTTCCTTAGTCTGTTCCTTCACTGAAAGGGGTTCATTAGTATGGACCCCCAAATCTTGCTAGGGTCCCTCGAGGGCAAAAGAAGAGCCAAACACAGGAAGAGTTAAGATACAATAGAAAAACCATGCAAAACCTTCACCTGCTTTGTTAAGATTGGTGATTTTCTGGGACATCTAAAAAAAATACTTTTCTAAGAGGAGGTTTGATCAGCACAGAGGAAATTCGGTGCCAAAAGGTCAACCCCCAGGTGTTCGCATCAAAAGGTAAGGTGCCTTTGTTCATTAATAAGCAGGGGTGCAGTGACTGATCTTGAGGGGACTCATTCCTGAAATGTGCACAATGCCCCCCTGGGCTGCTTTTAAAGGTTAAATGTGATAGGTTCCCAGTGGCTTTGGGGTTCCAAAGACCAAACTCCCAAGGTGGTGTTTGTGTCCTCAAGTGCATTGATGAGAAGCGGAGGTCTAAAATCCACAGAAGTGTAGACTAATATGCCCCAATACCAGAGAATTACGCCCGGGTAATACATATACACATGCTGTATTATAAGAGAAGTATGCCCTGGACCATACACATAGACAAGTCATATTACCATCAGAGAAGGACTCCCCGGGCAAGGCACAGAAAAAGCTGCATTAGAAGAGAAGCATGCCATGGAAAATACACAGACAAGCCGTATTTTCATCAGAGAAGGACGCCCCGGACAATGCACAGAAAACAAGATGTATTATAAGAGATGTATACACTGGTCCATACAGAGACAAGCCATATTACCATCAGAGAAGGAGCCCCATAGCACAGAAACAAGCTGTATTATAAGACAATCAGAGGGGATTTACCAGTAAGAATTATAACCTGTCCAAGTTGGAATATCAAGCACTTAGAAATTTATCTGATGAGAGCACATTGGTAATAAAGGAAGCTGACAAAGGGGGAAACATTGTGATTCTGAACAAACAAGACTATATTACTATGGCTGAAGAACATCTTGCGACACCTGGTTGCTACCAAATCTTTACACATAACCCTATGGTTGAGACGGTTGAAGCACTACGAAGTCTGATTCAACAGTGGTACCAGTTAAGTCTAATTACCAATGATGAAAAATCTTTTCTGATTAACTCAAGACCCCAAATGCCGACTATGTACTTTTTACCCAAGTTACATAAATCCTTCACTAATTTACCACCGGTATGTCCCATCATGAGTGGTCAAGGAGGGGCCGCAAAGAATTTGGCTGCATATATTGATACTTGTACCAAGGACTTAGTATCAACAATACCAGCGTACCTTAAAGATACGCTACACACTTTACAAATTCTCAATAATACTTATTGGTAATCTCATTATTTTCTGGTTACCCTGGATGTAACTGAACTATATACTTCTATCAAACATACATTGGCATTAAAGACTATTGATCACTCGTTTAGATCTCACTCAGCCTCTCATTCGTTACATGTTCAAATGCTAAAGAGCTTTGTAGAATTTACTCTTAATCATAATCATTTTATTTTTGATGAAAAATACTACACCCAAACTAAAGGAATTGCAATGGGTGCTAAATATGCCCCTGCCTTAGCTAATCTATTTATGGTGTACTTTGAAGATCTACATATCTTCCATAATAATCCCTTCAGCTAATATATTCCTGTATGGAGAAGATATATTGATGATGTTTTTGCTATATGGTCAGGTACACTCACTCAATTTAATCAATTTATGAATTTTCTAAATCAGAACCACTTTGGTATTCAGTTCACTGGGAATATCAATGCTACAGAAATCATGTTCCTAGACGTTAGAATTTACATAGTGGACAATACCTTGCAGACCTGTACGTTTCACAAAGAGACTGCTGTGAACTCTATTTTACATGCCAACAGCAGTCATAGAAAAAGTGTGATTAACAATATTCCACGGGGTGAATTTTTGAGAGCCCGCAGGAACTGTAGTGAGGACATTAACTTTGAAAAATAATGTAAGTCAATCAGAACCAGATTTCAAGAAAGAGGTTACAAAAATCCAATTATTAACAAAGCCTTGCAAGATGTAAACATTTTGGAGTGTTCCTCAATCTTATTACATAATCTGAACTCCCAAGCTAAAAGCTCTACCGCTGTTCCTCAATATGCACATTTTATCACCAAATTCTCTAGTGATTCCAAATTTATCATATTTTGAATAAGCATTGGAATCTGTTATTACTAGATCCAGATTTGGCACCTTATATTTCAGAGAAACCGAGTATCATATTCTCTAAAGCCCCAACTCTCAAAAACCTTTGGAGTCCCTCTTTTTTGGAATCTGGTCCTAACAGACAGGAAAATTGGTTATCTAAGAATATTAAACCCAGTGGCTTTTACAAATGTGGTACCTGTAATCTTTGCAAGTTTGCCATGTCAACAACTAAAGTATTTACTTGTCATGGAGATCTCAAAGTCAATATCACGGATTTCATTAATTGTCATTCTAAGTACATCATATACGCAATTATATGTGTATGTAAGAAAGTATATGTTGGCAGTACCATCCGGGAGCTGAGAATAAGGATCAGAGAACACCTTGCTAATTTAAATAGCCAAGATACCAAACTACCTTTTGCACAGCATTGGCAAATGGAACATCAGATGGCACATCGATGCAACATCAAATTTGTGGGTCTGAAGCATATTAAGCCACACATAAGAGGTGGAGACAGACAATTGAGACTTCGCCAAGAAGAAGCACGTATGATCTGCACATTACGATGTGTTCAGCTTGGACTAAACCAGGAACATTAATTAAATGTATTCTTATAATTAGGTCTTTTTTTAGATTTTATAATCTGCAGAATTGGTAGATGCCTTCACATCCCAATCAGGATATACCTATTCAGTTATTTAGGGAGTGATTCCATACATCAAAACAACTTCGATTACATGCACACTGTAATTTGAGCCACCAGCACTCTTGATATAAGCACGGCTATTTCTTTATTTTTTGCACTATACTCAAATCAAGTACCAGGATACCTGGAACTATTAACTAAAATTTAAGTATTACGATGATAGACTTGCCCCTCTATCCGTATTACTGTTTCTGTCCTTAATTGCTAATTTGTCTAGATTTTCCCATCGTTAAAACGTACACAATGCAAAAGATTGAGCAGCAGATGCACCGTTGTAACAGCCTTACTGAGAATGCGACTCCTATACTTTTTACAACTCACTAGTGTGCATAAGCGAAAGCATTATATTTCATTGAAAATGTTTATTTCATTTGATTATTCCTCACTGCACCTTGTGAACTAGCCACATTAACATTTGATGATAAAGTCTTGAAGCATATCATGTATCATACCTTTAGTATGTTTAAGAATTACCTTATTACCATCACTGCTCAGCCCGTGACTAATGTAGTCATAGTCTATTGGTCTGTACGATGACTCTAATCTTTAAGAAAATAATATGCCGCTACGTGCACCCCTTTGTTAGTACCTGTTAACTTAATTACAGGCTCAATTAGGTTACTTGCTTAATGTGGCAATAATATACTGTGTGGACTTTTCGATAGACGTGTAAAATATCCCTCATGGCCCTATGGCCATGTTCAAAACTATTAGCTGAGACATTAAACCAGCATTTTCATTATGTTTAAACGACGAAAAAATGACGTTTCATTACAATACGGCACAGCACTCACGTTAAAAGGCTCTTTGTTACAAAGCCGACTCAAGTTGCTAGGCAACCTCCAAGTAACTGAGTCACGTGATCATAGGCTACTTTAACCTCTAGGCCAGTGATAGGCCAATAGAGACAACAACCACATTCCTAAAGCCTCTGCTCAGACAACCGGCAGAGACGGCAGCAACGCTCAGCGTTGTACGCATTGAAGCGTGAAAATGGGTAAGCCGGCATTATCTCAGCGTTTACATGAGTACAAGCTAATGTCTATGTAAATCGTATCATAGGCGAACGGCCTTAAACATACTTTTTTCTTTTTACATTTTGTTCCCGCTCGTGGTTCTGCTACATTAGTGCATTGTAACTGAAGCAGACAACAAGTCGTCAAATCGTAATATTTGATTCAGAATACTTTTGCCGTCTGGAAAACAAACCCTACCGCGTGAAACACATTTTTAATGGCGGGTAAGATCCAGATCCTTTCGAATCTAGTATGGGCATTTAAAGTTGTGAGCTTTCAAAATATCAATTCTGGATCATGATAAAATAGTAGACCTATTTTCTATTCCAGATTAAACTAGTTCCCATGAAATTATATTACCAACTACCTGTCTAAACTACATAAAACCCTGCAGCTACATGAACACTGCCTAAAGTATTTATGGTGAATAATCAGGTACCCTAAATTAATTAACCTATTTGGGATGTGAACATGCTCAACCTGTGTCATGATATGTAAGAATACATATAATATGTGAGCATTTAACTCATTATATTTTCTATTTTTTGTTCTCTTCCCTTTTTTGTTTTTTCTCTCTCTTCACCTTTGTTTGTTTGCCTGTACCTTAAATTCAAATGGTGTTAAAATACAACTGATGGAAACAAATTCAATTGATGTTTTTACCTTCTACTATTGGTTAAACTATTGTTAGTTATACTGGATTCATTTCAGTTATATATGTTTACGCCCTGAAGACAGCCCAGACAGGGTTGAAACATGTGCTGGCATGGCGTTTTTTATGGAACAAAAAATTATTACTGATGCAATGCATACAATTGTTAATTTGCAATACTTTCTAGGTTGGAATTTTGTCAACTTCACATAAGTGCAAAAAACTGTTTTAATCAGCATCAGCTAAACACCAGTTGGAAGCGCAGATAGTGAGGTGTTTCCTAAATGTATTAGCCAGTCTTTTTGAAGGGTTTCTTGAGAAATTACCCTTCAGTCCCCACTACTGACGCATAACCACCTCTATACTAAGAATTCTTGATATCAATGTTTTTGTGCGCACCTCCAAGCAAGGATTAATTTCTCCGATTTGGCTTTTACTGTATTATAACACAAGTATACCCTGAACCATACACAGAGAAGCCATATTACTATCAGAGAAGGACGCCCCGGACAATGCACAGAAACAAGCTGTATTATAAGAGATCTATGGCCCAGACAATAGTCCTAAACAAGCTGTATTATCAGAGAAGGTTGCCCCGGGCAATATACAAACCATTTGTATTTTAAGCGACATTCACCCCAGGCAATAGTCCGGCACAAGCTGTATTATCAGAGAAGGTTTCTCCGGGCAACGTACATAAACAGTCTGTGTTATTACAGGAGAGCCTGGGCAATACACTTAACACGCTGTATTACCAAGGAAGGGCGCAACGGGCAGTACACAAACACAAATTGGATTACAAGAGAATTATACTCCAGGAAATACATAAGCAGACAGTTTTACCAGGGAAAATCAACCCAAGCAATACACAAAAAAAGGATATATTCATGGAAGGAGTAAAACCAGGAAGTCCACCATCACGCACTGTATTAGCAGGGAGGAATACCCCCCAACACGCCCCATGAACACGCTGTGGTTATCATTAAGGCTCCCGGTTATTATGGGATTTATTTTTGCACTATTTCCATCTGTATTTATCCACATGCATTCTTTGGAATGTAAAAAAAAGAAGTCGTAACTTTTTCCCACATTTATTTTACATTAAAAATACACATTAGCTGTTAGATTCCTCTACTGGGAAGCTGCTATAGCTCTGTGTTCTTGCACAGCAAGTCAAGGGCTGCATATCTGCAACCTTTTAAACTACTTAAAAAGAAATTAGAGTCCTTTTTAACCTTTGTTATGTTTCTTTGCACAGCCACTGACCTGCAATTAATGTTTGACAACTTTAAGCCTAAAGTTCGTTTTGTGCGTTTCATTCATATTACTGTTGAATCCAGATCTTTATTTGGGTTTTTAGTGAGACAAATGGTTCAAAAACTACAACTGATAATCTATGTTTAATTGTCATCAGTACTGTTGCACATTTTAAGGTTGGGTTATACTATACATTGGCAGGGCCTCATCTGCATGGACTGATTATTAAACTTTACACAGGAATTATTTATTAGTTTTTTCTCAGTTTACGATGGTCTAATGGAACATGTGTGCATTATTTCTAAAATGTAATCCTTTCCAAGGTTATGGCTTTCTAACCCCTTGTGGCGATCAGTTTTCTGAAATGCACTTTACTTGTCAGCCAGACATCAATTAATTAGTGCAAGTATGGGCTTCGAGATTAGCTTGACAAGTAAGCCCAGTGGGGTTTATTTTCAGGCCAAAATACTTGCCTTAAAATGCATTTATTGGACTTTAGAACAACGACACATTAGCTTTAATGCACACAACTCTTCTGCTTACCTGCTATGGGTTAAGTGGTGTGTTAATAGAGGCATGGAAATTCTACTTTGTAGAGAGCTGAATAAAAGGAGGTTCTGCATGGACGTATATTTTGTTGAGTTCATTTTCAGTTCACATGATATCAATCCCATATAATAACTATTTTGACACATGTAAAAAAGAACATTTTGAATTTTTGCTTTTTATAGTAATTCAACAAAATGCTGCCTGTGCTGTTTATAATGAAAACTATTCTGTATTTTTGTTTATAGAACACTAAAATTCAAGTTGCACCATTTACCAGTTTGTCTTTCAATAGCAAGAAACATTCAAGAGCTTATTCAAATGACATTTTTATTTGAATAAACTCTACCCCATATAGATGACCCCAGCTTTCTTACTGTGCTGGGCTTCACAATGTACTTTTTCCTGTAGTTCCACTTCTCCCTCTCCCTAAATGTGTGGCCTTTTCCCAATAATTTGCCTCGGCAGAGTAGGGTCTGAGTGCCCTAGGTCGAGGCTTTCTGCACCGGTTGCTCGGATCAGGTGCCAGCGCTGCGGGACCGCTGTGGGGGTGTTTGGCATTGTGTGAAGCCTCCGAGAATCTGTGGTTTCTGGATCAGATTTCACTGATTTGACAAGGGATTTAATCAGGCCTGTATGAAAACACCCTTGTTATAAATAAGTGTCAAAAGGTAGAAGCATTCGTGAAGAAGATAAAATAGAGGGAGGATATTTTGTTAGGATATTCGATTCCATTAACCTGGTATTCAAAGTGTTTCATTTTTTCGGGCAAGCTCCTTTTTTCCTTGTATGGATCTGTTTATATTTTAAAAAGACCTACCTATCCCAGTTTATTTGTACATGTGTCCTGAATAGGAACCCCTGTAATTCCTCAAAGGTCAAATGAAGGCCAGTGAGTTTCTCTTAGAGTCCAAACATAGTACAAAGATACTTTGAGAGAATGTCTCTTGCACAGCCCGATAGAATATTCAATTTATATTATTGGCCCATGACCACCCAAAGGCACCGTAAAATCATCTACATAATTAAAAAATATATTGCACACATACATTCCATGGCATGACACAAACATGCTATACTACCAGAGAAGCATACCCCGGATTTCGCTGCTTAAACAAGCTGTACCATTAGAAATGTGCACCACAGTGCACGTCACGTGATCAAAGTGTATGATCGGACATGCGCGCTACAAGGATCTTTGCATACATATGCTGTCCTATTAGAATAGTACGCTGGAGTGGACACCACATACACAAGGTGGTTTGTAATATATTCCACCCTTGTATAATGCACAAAGGCAAGACATACAATCAGAGAAGATCAATCCAGGACACTACAAATAAAAAAAAAGCTATAATTCTATAGAAATACACAACTGGGTACTGAACAAACATGCTGTTACATGAGAAAACAATATTACAAGGCACTCCATAAATAAGCTCCAGAGAAGTACGCCCAGTTTTACCCATTGAGAAATGAAAGCTGTACCACCAAAGAAATTCATCCAGCGATCTCTGAATAAACAAGCGGGACTATCAAAGAAGTACATCAAGGGCTCCACACGAACAAGCTGTGCTATCAAATAGGTATACCCTGTGCAGCTGATACAAGCATGCTGTACTATCAGAACAATATATTTGAGAATGCTTTACTTACACACTCTGTACTTTGGCTAGTACACCACAGGACCATATACATACACATGCTGAACAATATGAGTAGTACACACCAGGACCAGCTACATGAATAAGCTGTGTACTGTGATGAAGTCCCTGCCTGGCTCTGTGGACTGACAAGAGAGGGGCCCATGCCAATGGATGATGGTCCCAGGGGCCGAGTGGGGAGGATCCTTGGGGTCACTCTCCCTCTCTCTGCATCACTTGGCATGAGCCAGTCACACTGAATAAACAGACCCTTCTCCCTAACCAGGAACCTTACGACGTATCCCCTGAAAGCTTTTAAAATCTCTTAGATGGTAAATGGCAGAAAGCCAGAGCCTCTGGGAAAGCGCAAGCCCACTCTTTGCAGCCCTGACACGGTTCACAGACCTGTCTGGTTCTGCAGACCTACTCCCAAAGACTGCAACATTGCCAAATAACCACAAACACAGTTAGAAACACTCCTAGTGCCTCCCCTCCACCCAAGTGTGCTTGCGTGCACAAAAGCAGCAGGGTGAAATGGACCTTCTACTGACTGCTCACCTAGGCTCTACATACAAAAAGATGAAAATCAAGATGGCTGACAACCATGCTATAGTATTAGAACAGCCCCCTCAGCCTCAACTGGGCCCAGGTGAGGCTAGAAACATCCAATCCCAGCCCTCCAACAATTAGGACTCAGAAGTGCAGACCCTTATCCACAAACCCAGCCAACGAGGGAGGGGGTGTGACTATATAAGCCAAGCAGTCCAGTCTGACAGTGTAATATGCAGGAGTCGGTGGCTCAAGTTTGGAGAAGGCTGCACATTGAAGAGCGGTGGCAGAACACTGGAGAGATGGAGGAGACTGGAGATTTGGCAGCACTGGAGAGCAGGAGGAGGTGAAAAGGACTAAGAAGAAAGGGAGCAGATGGCAACTGGAGAGCAGGAAGCAGTAGGGTGGAGTGAATGGAGAAAGTTAAGGAGGAGGCCAAAACAACTGAGAGTACTCAGTAGAAGAGGGTGAAAGTGGAGAGAGTCAAGGTGGAAGTGCTAACAACTGGAGGGGAGTGTACCAAGAAGGGGGTGGCAGTAGTGAAGAAAGTCAAAGTGTAGGTGATAATGACAGTGGGAAGGAAGTGGGACCAGGGGGAGGTGGCGGTAAGAAAAGAGGTATGCCAGTTGAGAGAACATCAGAACAACAATACCTGACCAAGGACTAATCCTGATGGACACAAAGACTGAGGCACTGACCGCAACTCACAGTACTGCAGGACCTTTGTAAGATGCTAGCCAAAACAATGACTATCTAGTCCCTGTTCAGCGATCCACTGCTCTCGCGCTAGATCTGCGCTTTAACAGAAGAACCCAAAGGAGGAAGTGGCACGATCAAAGGAGAGACCAGTACAGCAGGAAGGGAAAAGCCCATGAGGGGCATAGAAATAGCTGGTAGATGTTAGGACTGAATTCCATTTGTGTAAGTTTAGTTGTCAATGTATGGGACCTCTAAACCTTTTGCTTTTTCTGTGACTTTTTTGTGACAAAGATACTTCTTGTGAAATCCCCCTGCCACTGCAGCCATTTTTTATTTATCTGGTTCTATGGTAGTGTAATGGTGTAGAAGTAGGAGCTTGACACATAGGTGGCACATTTTTGGCTATAGACTTTTATTTTGGCAAAACAAGAGAAAAAACCCTACCTGTCCCTATTACTAAGAGGGGGTTCGCTGCCACAACCAAATATTAAGAACTTTGTCAGGATGTCCGTCGAAAAAACAAATAGTCCACCATCATGTATCAAAACCTATGTCCTTCCCTTACACTCTAAATCAAACTAACTAAAGTGATGATCTTCCTGGTCAAGAGGAATGGCTACCTTCTTCTGGATGATAAACTAAAGTCCACTTTTGGGTGATGAAAAAGGAAATGTTCTTCAAAACAGTAAAAACTAAAAGTCTCAAAAGCTTTCTTGATTTGATACTCCACCAATGTAAATGGAAAATAAAGTCTTGCATCTTCACAGTGTTAGGGAGAGATGACTCCTTCTCCCACAAACCTTCCTCCGGTTTCTCAATACTTTTCGCAGGGCTAGGAAGAACAACTTCCTTCTCCTGGCATTTACCATGCAGTTCACAAAGTCAGGGGGAATGACTCCCTTACGCTGGTCTTTCTTGGGTTTCTTATAGTGCCATGGAAATGACCCCCTTGCCTTAGCTTCTCATGCAATGTTTTGTCTGAGTTGATTCCCCTCCCCTGCCCTTTCTTAGGCTTTTCACAATGCCAAGAGAATGACTCCCTTCTCTTGGCTTCTTTCACAATGTTCATCAACACCTGGGGGAATTATTTCACTGCCATGAGGAAGAGGCGCCTTTGAGGAAGCCTCTTTCCATTTTCGTAGTATACCCCTATACCTGGTTCACTTCCCTGCCAGGTGTAGGCCTTCTCACAATTATTCCTCTTTCTCCTCTTCAGGGTCCTAGACCCCATTTATCTTTCTCCACAAACTCTTAAATACTTTCTCTTACGGGTGCGGGTCCCAGACGGCCTTTCTTGTTTGGTTTCGCTGATAGTCTTGGTACACTCTCCTGTCAAGTACTATCATGTGGTTCAAAAGTGTAATAGAGTTCTATTCCCCTCTGTCATGGTCCCTGACCCAATATTCTTGACTTCTCTCTCCCCTCTGGGCTTTCCACCACTTTCCCAAAGCCCCAGCACCTTCCGACAGCTTGCGTGCCTTTTCTCCTGGTCTGCGATGGTTATGGGTCCTCCTTGGTGCCTGTAGTCAGCTGTGAAGCTTCCCCGACCTTGGTGACCTTTCTGTGCTCTCTGGCGGCTCTGCAGTGATACTTCTTGTTCGGAGAGTACAGATCTTTCTTCCCACATTTCCCGCTGTTCAGGAACGCCATAAGTTTCCCTTTCTTGGCTTGCCGAGTGGTCCTTCCTCTCAGGACCGACTCTGGACCTTCTTACTCCCACTTCAGCGTCCTGGTCGGTGTTCTTCCTCTCTTCTGAACTATGCTGGCTCTTGCGGTTCCTCCAGGGAGGACTCAACACTGTTGTGAGTCTGATCAACATCTTTGTCCCAGTATAAGCATGGTCACTCCTTATTGGGTTGGCTGCACTCTTCTAGGTTTTTTCCAAAAATGGTGCCGTAACTACTTACATGTGGATCCTGTGTTGGCTGATTTTTGTTTTTTACATAAAATGTGTATGGCATTTTGGGTCACGATTAGGACTTTATAACTGTAGGTATATTATGGTCTATACCCCTTAGCTTTATATATATATATATATATATATTGTTCCTACTACCAGGTGGCGGGTGCTTATTTAGCCTAGGAGTATGTTGGGTCTGTCTAGGGTTATTACTGTTTGTAGACATTTACTGGGTTTTACTAGGTCTTATGTTTAACCTATAGTACTTCCTGTGACCTTATAGATATTCCATGTGTGGTTTTATTTTAAAGTGAATATGTTTCAGTGCACTAGCAGGGTGTATTCTTTGGGGGGGGCACTATTGGGAATAAACATACTTCACTCCCAGCCTTCCTCCCTGCCTTGAGTTAAACCTGACCTCTCTACCATAGCTACCATTATATAGAGGCCAGGTCCACCTTTTGGTTGGAACCCTGTTTTTCCATTGGGTTACATGGTTTTACATCCATCACTAGCGGAACATTCTTCCTAACAGTGGGAAAGCCCAGATAGATGGAGATGTCAACATCAGAGCCCGGGAGTGACTCAGCGGAATCCACATCAGAAAGAGAGAGTGTTACAGAGGAGGTGCGAGACAAACGGAGTAAACGAGCCGTGAAGGACAGAGAAAGGAAGACCCAGGGCTAGACAGTGAGAGTAGGAAGGTTCCAGCAGGCCAGACCAGATTTAGGCAGGAGCGGAGGTGGCAGGAGGCATTAGAGGCTGACAAGGGGAGTATGGTCAGCTCAGAGAGACAAAGAGAAATATATCCAGGGTACGCTCCACCATGCCAAGGTACCCCTCTCTAGTTCTCCCGTCCGACCCAATGATAGTCCTGGGATGGAGGGATATCAGGAAGCCCACAACTAGACTGGACACAAGTAGAGGGTTCGGCACCGCATAAGCCAGCAACACTCAAGTAAAGGAGGCGAGGTATCCTCCACAGAGCTGTAGAGATTCCACCATTGGCTTCAGATTCCCACAGGTCTGAGGGAGGGACACTTCATTGGGGAAGTCCATCCTGTTTATGGTTATAATTTCCTGTCGGTACATCCCAGTTTAACTATTCGGGTGGCCCTACTTGTATATAATCTCCAAATAAACATACTGCACTAACAATGCCTGGTCTTGGCAACCTCCTAAATTCCAGGTATTCTCCTTGACAAGTATGAGTTAAGTACACCTCAGGACCACCTGCATATGCACTGTGGACTAACAGAGTGCTACATTGCAAGAGCATCTATGTAAGCGTGCTGTACTAGCAGAGAAATCCACCCCTGGACCATCTGGATATGAATGCTGTACTATCGGAGAAGACCACCCCTGAACCATCTGCATATGAATGCTGTACTATCAGAGAGGCACAGCCCAGGACCATCTACATAAGAACGCTGTACTATCAGAGAAGTGCACTCGAGGAACATCTACATATGCATGCTGTACCATCAGAGAAGTCCACCCCTGCACAATGTAGATATGAATGCTGTACTATCAGAGAAGACAACCACTGGACCATCTAGATATGAATGCTGTACTATCAGTCCACCCCTGGACCATCTACATATAAGAATGCTGTGCTATCAGAGAGGTCCACCCCTGGACCATCTACATAGGAATGATGTAGTATAAGAGAAGTCCACCCATGGACCATCTACATATAAGAATGCTGTACTATTGGAGAAGTCCAGCCCGGGACCATCTACATATAAGAATGCTGTACTATTGGAGAAGTCCACCCCGGGACCATCTACATATAAGAATGATGTACTATTGGAGAAGTCCACCCCTGGACCATCTACATAGGAATGTTGTGCTATCAGAGAGGTCCACCCCTGGACCATCTACAAAGGAATGCTGTGTTATCAGAGAAGACCCCTAGACCATCTACATATAAGAATGCTGTACTATTGGAGAAGTCCACCCCTGGACCATCTACATATAAGAATGCTGTGCTATTGGAGAAGCCCACCCCTGGACCATCTACATAGGAATGTTGTACTATCAGAGAGGTCCACCCCTGGACCATCTAAATAGGAATGCTGTGCTATCAGAGAAGACCCCTAGACCATCTACATATAAGAATGCTGCACTATTGGAGAAGTCCACCCCTGGACCATCTACATAGGAATGTTGTGCTATCAGAGAGGTCCATCCCTGGACCATCTACATAGGAATGCTGTACTATTGGAGAAGTCCACCCCTGGATGAGCTATATATAAGAATGCTGTACTATTGGAGACGTCCACCCCTGGACCATCTACATATGAATGCTGTGCTATCAGAGAAGTCCACCCCTGTACCATATGGATATGAATGTTGTACTATCAGATAATACCACCCCTGAGCCATCTGTATATGAATGCTGTACTATCAGAGAAGAACAGCCCAGGATCATCTACATAAGAACTCTGGACTATCAGAGAAGTGCACTCCAGGAACATCTAGATATGAATGCTGTACTATCAGAGAAGACAACCCCTGGACCATCTAGATATGAATGCTGTACTATCAGAAAAGTCCACCCTTGACCATCTACATATAAGAATGCTGTGCTATCAGAGAAGTCCACCCCTAGGCCATCTACATATGAATGCTGTACTATCAGGGGAGTACAGCCCAGGACATCTACATAAGAACGCTGTACTATAAGAAAAGTCCACCCCTGGACCATCTACATATGAATGCTGTGCTATAAGAGAAGTCCACCCCGGGACCATCTACATATAAGAATGCTGTACTATTGGAGAAATGCACCCCTGGACCATCTACATATGAATGCTGTAGTATCAGAGAAGTACAGGTCAGGACTATCTACCTAAGAACGCTGTACTATAAGAGAAGTCCACCCCTGGACCATCTACATATGAATGCTCTTCTATCAGAGAAGTCCACCCCTGGATGAGCTATATATAAGAATGCTGTACTATTGGAGAAGTCCACCCCTGGGCCATCTACATATGAATGCTGTGCTATCAGAGAAGTCCACCCCTGTACCATATGGATATGAATGCTGTACTATCAGAGAAGACCACCCCGGGACCATCTACATATAAGAATGCTGTACTATTGGAGAAGTGCACCCCTGGACCATCTACATATGAATGCTGTAGTATCAGAGAAGTACAGCCCAGGACCATCTACATATGAACGCTGTACTATAAGAGAAGTCCACCCCTGGACCATCTACATAGGAAAGTTGTACTATCAGAGAAGTCGACCCCTGAACCATCTACATAGGAATGCTGCGCTATCAGAGAAGTACAGCCCAGGACCATCTACATACGAACGCTGTACTATAAGAGAAGTCCACCCCTGGACCATCTACATATGAATGCTGTTCTATCAGAGAAGTCCACCCCTGGACCATCTGGATATGAATGCTGTACTATCAGAGAAGACCACCCCTGAACCATCTACATATGAATGCTGTGCTATCAGAGAAGTACAGCCCAGGATCATCTACATAAGAAGGCTGGACTATCAGAGAAGTGCACTCCAGGAGCATATACATATCTATGCTGTACCATCAGAGAAGTCTACCCCTGGACCATCTACATAGGAAAGTTGTACTATCAGAGAAGTCGACCCCTGAACCATCTACATAGGAATGCTGTGCTATCAGGGGAGTACAGCCCAGGACATCTACATAGGAATGCTGTACTATAAGAAAATACCACCCCTGGACCATCTACATAGGAAAGTTGTACGATCAGAGAAGTCGACCCCTGGACCATCTACATAGGAAAGTTGTGCTATCAGAGAGGTCCACCCCTGGACCATCTACATAGGAATGCTGTGCTATCAGAGAAGTGCAGGTCAGGACTATCTACATAAGAACGCTGTACTGTAAGAGAAGTCCACCCCTGGACCATCTCCATAGGAAAGTTGTACTATCAGAGAAGTCGACCCCTGAACCATCTACATAGGAATGCTGTGCTATCAGAGAAGTACAGCCCAGGACTATCTACATGCGAACGCTGTACTATAAGAGAAGTCCACACTGGACCATCTACATGTGAATGCTGTACTATCAGAGAAGACAACCCCTGGACCATCTAGATATGAATGCTGTACTATCAGAGAAGTCCACCCCTAGACCATCTACATAGGAAAGTTGTACTATCAGAGAAGTCCACCCCTGGACCATCTACGTAGGAATGATGTGCTATCAGAGAAGTCCACCCCTGGACGATCTACATATGAATGCTGTGCTATCAGAGAAGTCCACCCCTGGACCATCTACATAGGAATGCTGTACTATCAGAGAAGACAACCCCTGGACCATCTAGATATGAATGCTGTACTATCAGAGAAGTCCACCCCTAGACCATCTACATAGGAAAGTTGTACTATCAGAGAAGTCCACCCCTGGACCATCTACATATGAATGCTGTGCTATCAGAGAAGTCCACACCTGTACTATCTGGATATGAATGCTGTACTATCGGAGAAGACCACCCCTGAACCATCTGTATATGAATGCTGTACTATCAGAGAAGAACAGCCCAGGATCATCTACATAAGAACGCTGGACTATCAGAGGTGCACTCCAGGAACATATACATATGTATGCTGTACCATCAGAGAAGTCCACCCCTGGACCATCTAGATATGAATGCTGTACTATCAGAGAAGACAACCCCTGGACCATCTAGATATGAATGCTGTACTATCAGAGAAGTCCACCCCTAGACCATCTACATAGGAAAGTTGTACTATCAGAGAAGTCCACCCCTGGACCATCTACATATGCATTCTGTACTATTAGATAAGTGCAGCCCAGGATCATCTACATATGAATGCTGTACTATAAGAGAAGGACACCCCTGGACCATCTACATAGGAATGCTGTGCTATCAGAGAAGTACAGCCCAGGACCATCTACATACGAACGCTGTACCATAAGAGAAGTCCACCCCTGGACCATCTACATAGGAAAGTTGTACCATCAGAGAAGTCTACCCCTGAACCATCTACATAGGAATTCTGTGCTATCAGAGAAGTACAGCCCAGGACCATCTACATACGAACGCTGTACTATAAGAGAAGTCCACCCCTGGACCATCTACATATGAATGCTGTTCTATCAGAGAAGTCCACCCCTGGACCATCTGGATATGAATGCTGTACTATCAGAGAAGACCACCCCTGAACCATCTGCATATGAATGCTGTAATATCAGAGAACCCCTGAACCATCTGTATATGAATGCTGTACTATCAGAGAAGAACAGCCCAGGATCATCTACATAAGAAGGCTGGACTATCAGAGAAGTGCACTCCAGGAGCATATACATATCTATGCTGTACCATCAGAGAGGTCCACCCCTGGACCATCTAGATATGAATGCTGTACTATCAGAAAAGTCCACCCCTGGACCATCTACATATAAGAATGCTCTGCTATCAGAGAAGTCCACCCCTAGACCATCTACATATGAATGCTGTACTATCAGGGGAGTACAGCCCAGGACATCTACATAGGAATGCTGTACTATAAGAAAAGACCACCCCTGGACGATCTACATAAAAACGCTGTACTATAAGAGAAGTCCACCCCTGGACCATCTACATAGGAAAGTTGTACTATCAGAAGTCGACCCCTGGACCATCTACATAGGAAAGTTGTGCTATCAGAGAGGTCCACCCCTGGACCATCTACATAGGAATGCTGTGCTATCAGAGAAGTACAGGTCAGGACTATCTACATAAGAACGCTATACTGTAAGAGAAGTCCACCCCTGGACCATCTCCATAGGAAAGTTGTACTATCAGAAGTCGACCCCTGGACCATCTACATAGGAAAGTTGTGCTATCAGAGAGGTCCACCCCTGGACCATCTACATAGGAATGCTGTGCTATCAGAGAAGTACAGGTCAGGACTATCTACATAAGAACGCTATACTATAAGAGAAGTCCACCCCTGGACCATCTACATATGAATGCTGTTCTATCAGAGAAGTCCACCCCTGGACCATCTGGATATGAATGCTGTACTATCAGAGAAGACCACCCCTGAACCATCTGCATATGAATGCTGTAATATCAGAGAACCCCTGAACCATCTGTATATGAATGCTGTACTATCAGAGAAGAACAGCCCAGGATCATCTACATAAGAAGGCTGGACTATCAGAGAAGTGCACTCCAGGAGCATATACATATCTATGCTGTACCATCAGAGAGGTCCACCCCTGGACCATCTAGATATGAATGCTGTACTATCAGAAAAGTCCACCCCTGGACCATCTACATATAAGAATGCTCTGCTATCAGAGAAGTCCACCCCTAGACCATCTACATATGAATGCTGTACTATCAGGGGAGTACAGCCCAGGACATCTACATAGGAATGCTGTACTATAAGAAAAGACCACCCCTGGACCATCTACATAAAAACGCTGTACTATAAGAGAAGTCCACCCCTGGACCATCTACATAGGAAAGTTGTACTATCAGAAGTCGACCCCTGGACCATCTACATAGGAAAGGTGTGCTATCAGAGAGGTCCACCCCTGGACCATCTACATAGGAATGCTGTGCTATCAGAGAAGTACAGGTCAGGACTATCTACATAAGAACGCTATACTGTAAGAGAAGTCGACCCCTGAACCATCTACATAGGAATGCTGTGCTATCAGAGAAGTACAGCCCAGGACTATCTACATGCGAACGCTGTACTATAAGAGAAGTCCACCACTGGACCATCTACATATGAATGCTGTGCTATCAGAGAAGTCCACCCCTGGACCATCTACATAGGAATGCTGTGCTATCAGAGAAGTCCACCCCTGGACCATCTACATAGGAATGCTCTGCTATCAGAGAAGTCCACACCTGTACTATCTGGATATGAATGCTGTACTATCAGAGAAGACCACCCCTGAACCATCTGTATATGAATGCTGTACTACCAGGGGAGTACAGCCCAGGACATCTACATAGGAATGCTGTACTATAAGAAAAGACCACCCCTGGACCATCTACATAAAAACGCTGTACTATAAGAGAAGTCCACCCCTGGACCATCTACATAGGAAAGTTGTACTATCAGAGAAGTCGACCCCTGGACCATCTATATAGGAAAGTTGTGCTATCAGAGGGGTCCACCCCTGGACCATCTACATAGGAATGCTGTGCTATCAGAGAAGTACAGGTCAGGACTATCTACATAAGAACGCTGTACTGTAAGAGAAGTCCACCCCTGGACCATCTACATAGGAATGCTGTGCTATCAGAGAAGTCCACCCCTAGGCCATCTACATAGGAAAGTTGTACTATCAGAGAAGTCCACCCCTGGACCATCTACGTAGGAATGATATGCTATCAGAGAAGTCCACCCCTGGACGATCTACATATGAATGCTGTGCTATCAGAGAAGTCCACCCCTGGACCATCTACATAGGAATGCTCTGCTATCAGAGAAGTCCACACCTGTACTATCTGGATATGAATGCTGTACTATCAGAGAAGTCCACCCCTGGACCATCTAGATATGAATGCTGTACTATCAGAGAACCCCTGAACCATCTGTATATGAATGCTGTGCTATCAGAGAAGTACAGCCCAGGATCATCTACATAAGAAGGCTGGACTATAAGAGAAGTGCACTCCAGGAGCATATACATATCTATGCTGTACCATCAGAGAGGTCCACCCCTGGACCATCTAGATATGAATGCTGTACTATCAGAGAAGACAACCCCTGGACCATCTAGATATGAATGCTATACTATCAGAAAAGTCCACCCCTGGACCATCTACATATAAGAATGCTGTGATATCAGAGAAGTCCACCCCTAGACATCTACATATGAATGCTGTACTATCAGGGGAGTACAGCCCAGGACATCTACATAGGAATGCTGTACTATAAGAAAATACCACCCCTGGACCATCTACATAAGAACGCTGTACTATAAGAGAAGTCCACCCCTGGACCATCTACATAGGAAAGTTGTGCTATCAGAGAGGTCCACCCCTGGACCATCTACATAGGAATGCTGTGCTATCAGAGAAGTGCAGGTCAGGACTATCTACATAAGAACGCTGTACTGTAAGAGAAGTCCACCCCTGGACCATCTCCATAGGAAAGTTGTACTATCAGAGAAGTCGACCCCTGAACCATCTACATAGGAATGCTGTGCTATCAGAGAAGTACAGCCCAGGACTATCTACATGCGAACGCTGTACTATAAGAGAAGTCCACCACTGGACCATCTACATGTGAATGCTGTGCTATCAGAGAAGTCCACCCCTGGACCATCTACATAGGAATGCTCTGCTATCAGAGAAGGCCACACCTGTACTATCTGGATATGAATGCTGTACTATCAGAGAAGAACAGCCCAGGATCATCTACATAAGAACGCTGTACTATCAGGAGGTGCACTCCAGGAACATATACATATGTATGCTGTACCATCAGAGAAGTCCACCCCTGGACCATCTAGATATGAATGCTGTACTATCAGAAAAGTCCACCCCTGGACCATATACATATAAGAATGCTGTGCTATCAGAGAAGTCCACCCCTAGACCATATACATATAAGAATGCTGTACCATCAGAGAAGTCCACCCCTGGACCATCTAGATATGAATGCTGTACTATCAGAGAAGACAACCCCTGGAACATCTAGATATGAATGCTGTACTATCAGAGAGGTCCACCCCTAGACCATCTACATAGGAAAGTTGTACTATCAGAGAAGTCCACCCCTGGACCATCTACATAGGAATGCTCTGCTATCAGAGAAGTCCACACCTGTACTATCTGGATATGAATGCTGTACTATCAGAGAAGACCACCCCTGAACCATCTGTATATGAATGCTGTACTATCAGAGAAGAACAGCCCAGGATCATCTACATAAGAACGCTGGACTATCAGAGGTGCACTCCAGGAACATATACATATGTATGCTGTACCATCAGAGAAGTCCACCCCTGGACCATCTAGATATGAATGCTGTACTATCAGAGAAGACAACCCCTGGACCATCTAGATATGAATGCTGTACTATCAGAGAAGTCCACCCCTGGACCATCTACATATGCATTCTGTACTATTAGATAAGTGCAGCCCAGGATCATCTACATATGAATGCTGTACTACAAGAGAAGTCCACCCCTATGCCATCTACATGGGAAAGTTGTACTATCAGAGAAGTCGATCCCTGGACCATCTACATAGGAATGATGTACTATAAGAGAAGGCCACCCCTGGACCATATACATATAAGAAAGCTGTGCTATCAGAGAAGTCCACCCCTAGGCCATCTACATGGGAAAGTTATACTATCAGAGAAGTCGACCCCTGGACCATCTACGTAGGAATGCTGTACTATAAGAGAAATGCAGCACAGGATCACACACATATGCACTCTGGACTAATAGACGAGTCGTCTACAGAACTATCTTCAAAAGCACGATGTTTGTTCTGAGAAGTACATGTTAGAACATCCACATGGGCATGTTGTACTATCAGAGAAGTATTCCCCAGGAGCATCCACATAAATGGCCTTCTAATCAGAGTAGTATGTGGCCATGCAAGTACGGCCTCCACGCACGATTTCCCTTTCTATGTCCACAGTCCACTCTGGCTCTCTTAGGCTGGGTAATTGCAGATTTCTCTCTCTGGGGTCTGTCAGGGTACGGTGAGACCTAATGGACAATCAAGACTCCACGCTGCAAGGGCCCCCTCGAGCACATGTCAAGCCCATCAGGTAAGCACTCGCTGGCTAATGTCAGAATGTCCCTGTGAGTAGAGGCACATACTTGTTTGCAGGAACGTCAATCATTCGGCCTATGGTGATGCTCTGAACATGCTTCACTGGCTCTACAGGCGTGCACACGACCACAAACTCAATTCCTTAACCTTTCTCCTTGTTACCCTTTACTATCTTGGCCTGCTCTTTTTTATTTTCTCACAGACCAAAGTGTGGATGCCCCTGGCAGGGGAACAATACAGCATTCTACAGACACGCATCAGTGCTGCTGTTAAACCACATACAACAATTTACAGTATAAAGCATTTTTAATATAAAATAGACATGCTTTACTATAATTGAAGTTCACTCTGGGGTAATCCGCATATGCATGTTGTACAATCAGAGATGGGTGCTCCAGGAACATTAGCATGCAGTTCCATCATAGTGGTACACTCCATGACCATCCCCGTAGCCATGCTGGACTATCATAGTGGTACACTCCATGACCATCCCCGTAGCCATGCTGGACTATCATAGTGGTACACTCCATGACCATCCCCGTAGCCATGCTGGACTATCATAGTGGTACACTCCATGACCATCCCCGTAGCCATGCTGGACTATCATAGTGGTACACTCCATGACCATCCCCATAGCCATGCTGGACTATCATAGTGGTACACTCCATGACTATCCCTGTAGCCATGCTGGCCTATTGTAGTAGTACACTCCATGACCATCCCAGTAGCCATGCTGGACTATGATCGTGATACACTCCATGACCATTCCCGTAGCCATGCTGGACTATGATAGTGGTACACTCCATGACCATTCCCGTAGCCATGCTGGCCTATCATAGTGGTACACTCCATGACCATCCCTGTAGCCATGCTGGCCTATTGTAGTAGCACACTCCATGACCATTCCCGTAGCCATGCTGGACTATTGTAGTGGTACACTCCATGACCATCCCCGTAGCCATGCTGGACCATTGTAGTGGTACACTCCATGACCATCCCCGTAGCCATGCTGGACCATCATAGTGGTACACTCCTTGACCACCCCTGTAGCCATGCTGGACTATCATAGTGGTACACTCCATGACCACCCCTGTAGCCAGGCTGGCCTATTGTAGAACTACACTCCACGACCACCCCTGTAGCCATGCTGGCCTATTGTAGTAGCACATTGCATGACCATTCCCGTAGCCATGCTGGACTATCGTAGTGGTACAATCCATGACCACCCCTATAGCCATGTTGGACTACCATAGTGGTACACCCCATGACCACCCCGGAAACCATGCTGGCCTATCATAGTAGTACACCCCATGACCATCCGCTGGCCTATCATAGTAGTACACCCCAAGGCACTGCAAAAACACATGGTGTTCCTAATAGGAAGTGCACGCTAAGCTCATCTGCATAAACAAGCTGTACCAGCAGAGATGTCCTAGATTCATCTGTTTCCTGCAGTCAAATCAGAAGAATTCCTATTAGCTCAGACTTTACTATGGCATGGTGCCCTGTCCTTACAATCACACATGAGAATCCTCCTGCTGGGGATATGGTAGCCATCCCCACACAATCTCATGCTTTGGGTCCAATTTAATGAGATTCACAAAGACATAAATCAGGCAAATAAGACTGTAAACGGTCGCATTGGAGTAAGGCTGTTTACTCTCAGGCCTTGTCTTAAAAATACCTGTAAAATACCTGCAACGAGTAGAATGTAGCTGGTTAAGACCTGTAATTAGTCCCCAGCAAGCAGGTTCTTTGCCAAGTGTAAACACATGCATGTAGAAGCTATCTGGCACCAAGGCCTCGAAGCTGGACTACCCAGACCCAAAAGGTATGCTCCCACCCCTGGGACATTTCACACAAAATGGCGCCAGCCTGTCACCGAATACAGGCTTTGTAATGGCCAGTTCCCTTCACGAAGTGCTGTCCGTAAGTGACCTATTCACCCTGCCATGCATCATTTCGGAACCTTGCATCTAATTTAATTTCTCTCCCAGCGAATTTCTCTGCATCCATCAGAGAGCCTATTTATAACACAGAAAATACATCACAAACACGATGCATTGACATCACACAGCTCCCACATCTCGCAAAGCTTGCATAAATGAATCTGCATCAAGGAGAGGGCCCTAATACATGTTTTTTGGAGGGAGGTTTTAACTTCCTTGTCCCTACCCCCTTCCTCGCACCCTGCTTTCCCTGCATGGTTTTACACAGCCAATCCGTGGCTCTGTTACTTCCGACGGTCAATCGGGCACTCCCTGGGGTACACAAGGGGAGCCTAAACACGCTGCCTGGCCATCCTGGCCTCCAAACTTCAAGGGCTTCCCGAGCACCTCTTGGGCCATCACACAGCCAGGCTTCCACTCATTCTAGTACTTCCCTCCAAGGTACTCGAGCCCGCCACCACTGGAAAGTTGCTTGTTACCACGAGATTCCATCTTTTATGATCCACTTTCCGAGTGAGGCAGTCTACCATTACACGGCACCCCAATGTGTACAACCGTATTGGCTTCCCATCAACACCATCATATCGTCCAGCTTGTTAATTTGATGTGCTCCGTTCTTTTTCCTGCTTCCCCAGGTCCCTCACTTTTGCCATTTTTGTTTTTTCTTCCTCCATAGAATATGATCTGGTTACCGCGGGTGGGGCACAATACGTAGATTTCTCAGACAAGGTACCTGCACCGGGCGACCACTACAGTGTCGATTGGTACAGCATAAATGCTTTGCAACATAACATGGGTTGTACAGTGCTTGGTGTGAATGCAGGTGCTTGGGAATGCTTGAGAGAATGTTTAGCTGCCAGTGTAGGAATGCCTGTAGTGAAGGTTCCATTGCTTGTCAGCTGGAGAGCCCCAGCCTGGGTGATGGGAGCCAGTGGTTCATATTCTGTCATCTTAAAGGGACTTTGAGTAACAGGAATAAAGCTAACCAGTGGAACCTACCCACGATGTCTAAGGATCATTAATTATTGTAATAACATTAAGAGTATTATTGAAAGTGGGCCAGGCACATTTCTCACCCTGGATTTCAATCAGGCCTTGGCCTTACAGACTCCTCAAACACTCTGGGAATCTCCCTCTACACACACACAGACCGCTCCCCTGCACTTCACTCACAGACTGGCATTTCCCTCACAAACGGGCCCTGCTTCACGGTGCACCCTACAGATGGCCATCCTTTGGGTTCCTAACGTGGGAAAACACTCTGCCCAGGTTATGCCTCACCAGGGGGATCCTCAACAAAACGTCACCCCGCCCCTCTCGACTGCCTGAGCAACACTGCCGGGCTCCGGTACCCCGAAAACCTGTTGATCGTGGTCCCAGAGCTCCACTCTGCGCTCTGCATAAACTGCACAGTTGTGTTATGCCGCACTCCAGTTCTGCTCCACTGATACTTAAGGCACTGTCTGGGTCCTAAAATGACTGCAGAGTAAATGTATTTGTCTATAGCCTATGTGTCCTCATTTCCGGCAGCATCCTGGTTAGGTGCTCCTGCCTTCCTTTTGAGATCACATTGACTCTTTTCTAAGCCATATTCGGCATTTCCTGCTGAGATCGTGCTGATGCCAGCTCAGTGAGTTAAGCTCCAGAGGTCTGTGTTCAGCCTGCAGTCACAGATGCCCAGAACGTTGCCGGTGGTTTTCATTCATTCAGACGTCTCCAGCCATCCCTCTTCCGTGTTACACAGGGTTGAAACCCAGCAGTGCTGAATCTGCCTTGTTTCCTCCCCAGATGACGAAAATCCTGTACCTTTGAGCTTAGAAATACGCACACCAATTGCACAGCGCTCAGAGGCTGGCACAGACCCACATTCAACACCATTTAAAAGATACGACATTGTCACAGAAGCGATTACCTCGAATATCTGTTAGCAAAACCTCGCAGGAATTAGCGGCGTTCTGTCTTTTTCAGAGAGATATGCAACTCTCACTCCTGCTTCCAAGGAATTCTGGAAAAGACCCGGGGCTACGCTGATGTCGGAACTGTCGGGACTGGGGTCTAGCTAGTCTTTTGGTTTTAGCTCCTGAGATTCTATACAGGGCTACAACCAAAAGACCTGGGCCTATAGCCCCCTTAGCCCCCCCCCAGCAACGCCCCTGTGCAGTAGTTTGGGTCGATTTGTTTACGTTCCCAAATACATGCTGGCCAAAAATGTCTGACAAAGATGAATTGGTTTAAAAGTACAGCCGCTCTCTGATTTCATACGGGTGGGACCCCGTATCCTTCTTACACTGCCGCACCCGCACCCCATCTTCAGCTCACCCTCTCTCCCACTGCGGTCTTTTGTTCGCTTGTGCTTTTGTGATTGAATTACATTGCTCAGCTTCATGGGAATTTGACACCCCCCCCCACCCACTGTTTCTGAATCTAAACCCAAGTTATTGACACACCCGTTTCTTGGGGCGGGCGGCTGCCCGGGGAACAGAGTTAAATAGCTCGTGGATGGGGCGCAGGAAGGGTCCGGTCCTCCCAGACAGCTGTCTGAGCACCGAAATGAATACACATTCCGTACTGCTGGGCGGGGGGGGGGGGGGGGGGGGGCTCGACACACGCCCTGTGGGCCTCGCTCTTGATGTTGACAGCCTTTAAAGTGGGGGCAATTTGTAAGTAATGGCTCATTTAACAAGCCACTGTTTTTACCCAGTATGTGCATAACATTCCAGTGTTTTATTTCAGAGGGGCATTTTTATTCTGAAGGCCAGCACAGAGCAGCAGTTAGCTGACCAAACCTACACATTCTCCCAAGAGAATTATTCTGCCACACAGAAAAAGTTTTAAACTATGTTCTTTATGTTCGTGTATTTTTATTTGACACACCAAAACCTTTTTGTTTATTGCTTTTGAGTTACATGTGGATGCCTGGGGAGGTTAACTGTCATTTTCTTGCTTTAATATTCTAGTGGCTGCTTTGGGACATGGACTCAATGTGTCTGCTCAGCATCAAATATCTTTCATTCTCTTAATAAGCCAGCCACTGCCTAGCACACACACCTAAATGTCAACCGCCACCTTGATGTGGAAAGCAGGGTTCATTGTGTGTCACCATGCGGACAGTAGTCCATGGCAAATCAATGCCGCGGTAGGGTTGCAGCAATGAGTTGTGCGCTGCACAAGTCACCAGCCTGCTGGTTAATGGCAGCTATGTGGTGCTCCTCTCTGTGACAGCACTTATGCCTTTTTGTCTGATGTGCCCCATGTCCATACGTTTTGTGTATGTGGCTCTGACGAGTATGCCATACTGTGCCCACACAACGCATAAAGCAATCAAAGAAGTTGCCTCAAATTGTACTGTACATCCACTGGGCCAAACACTCATTCCATACTGCCACACCCTGATTTTCACTATCTCCAGGACAGCACTAATAAGAGATGCTAATGCCAGCTCTCTTAGATAAAGCATGGGCCTGCTCTTTTTGCAGATATAACCCCTGAGGTCTGCGTAATGGTGAGGAGTTAGTGGCTGAGGAACAGTGGACCCTTTGCGATGCATTAGAAGCCGGTTTTGTTTAAAACGCTTCATCAGCTTCTTACTGGTCAGGCTAAAGTTTGTAAGAGCGACAATCCTTTCTGTGAGCCTTTCTGGGCATTGTTTTTGGGTGTCTCTTGTAGAGTATCCTGTCCTGCCTGTAGATATAATTCCCTAAATATGTTTCTGTATTGGGGGTTGGGCATGCCCACACTGAAACCCAGCCCTTCCTCCTCTACAATTCTCCAGAAACAAGAACTGTTTCAGTGGCTGATGTGGCAGAAATGTTAAACTCTCATCAGAAAACTTAAGCTTTCCGAAATGAGTATGAATGGTTCATGGTTACAAACATTTTAATATTTTAATGTTAGGTTGAGTGTTGTGAACAGTGATGTGAGCCCCAAGCCACGTGTCTGTTATGTACTAAGAGATTGACACATACAACCCTATAATCACAGACTTATCAAGTATAGAGATCTTCAATTATATTCCTGAAATGGTCTGTGATTTAATGCATAGCAGACACGAATACTCATTGGTGCTATTTGTCCCGTTTCCCACTCTCATAGAGGTATTTTGAAAGTTTACAATAGGAGTGTACCAGGCTGTCCATCTTGGAATGATAACCTTCTATCAGAGAATAATTCATATGGTTAGTCTATTGGTGCCCCTTGAGAAATACAAGTGAGGTGGTTCAAACAGAGTGCCTGCAACACAGGACCAGTGGTTCATAGGCCCTCACACCCGGCAGGCCGGTCACACAGCAGTGTGCCAGTACGGACAGTTTGAAACTGCACTCTGCAAAGGCCTTCCTTAAGAGCAGGTGACAGAAGAACCATTTAATTGGGCAGCAACCGCTGTGTTTTCACATTAGATTTCTTCTGTAAAGTACTTGAATTCCAATGTAAGGAAGCCAGCTTCATTTGTATAGAAATGATTTATTGATATTGAGGAGGGGGTTTGCCGCGGGAAACAGGGGTGTAGTTTGAGAGTGACGTGCGCCAGTACGGAGGTGGGGGTGCATATTAGTGTTTTGCCCTGGGCACCAAGTTGGCTAGAAACTGCCCTGGTTATAGACATTGTATGAATGGCATCTAATTTTAAAGGGCATGCCGGCTACAGTTATAAGCGAACTCCCTGCAGAAGAGAACTGTGCTGTCCTGAAAGCTTACAAAATAAAATGTTTGCTAGCCTTAAAGGGACAAAACCCTTCCAGGAGACTTTAAAAAAAGCAAACCGCCAGCCAAGGTGCGCTAGATTATCATGATTTATAAATGAAATTACTGCTGGGAGAGTCGCTTCTTTGCACTTCTGGAAAAGTGCTTAGATGCATTGTGTCCGGCCCAATGAAGGCTTCTAAGAAGCCATAATAACAGCACCAAGCTCCCAGGAACCGACCTGGGTACGAGGTTGGCACCCTCAAAGAAATCACCAGAAGAGTGGGCAGGTGGTGTTCTGGGTTCTATGTTCTTTCATCAGCAGCTATTTTTTTATGGGTTTTTTAATGTTTCACCAGAAGGCCCCTCCTCTTCTATTTTTTTTATTATTCCAGACCCCCAGAATCCTTTATATGCCCTTTCCCACCCACTATATGTTTCGATGGGGTTTTTCGGCAAAATATTTCGTGAAAGAAAAAACCTTGAAAAAATAACCGTTGATGAACAAATGGTATACAGGTGTTCTGAGTCAAGGGCAGGTGGAGATCCGTGTCTTCTTCAGGTGGGGCTCCGGGTCCTAGGCAGGCGGTGCTCTGTGTCTTGGGCAGGTGATGTTCTGAGTCCTGGGCAGGTGGTTCACTGTGTCCTCTGCAGGTGGTGTTTTGGGCCCTGGGCAGGTGGTGCTCTGTGTCCTCTGCAGGTGGGGCTCAGGGTACTGGGCTGGTGGTTCTCTGTGTCCTCTGCAGGTGGTGTTTTGGGTCCTGGGCAGGTGGTGCTCTGTGTGTTCTGCGGGTAGGGCTCCGGGTCCTGTGCAGGTGGTGCTCTGTGTCCTCTGCAGGTGGTGTTTTGGGTCCTGGCCAGGTGGTGCTCCGTGTCTTCTGCGGGTAGGGCTCCGGGTCCTGGGCAGGTGGTGCTCTGTGTCCTCTACAGGTGATGTTTTGGATCCTGGGCAGGTGTTGTTCTGTGTCCTCTGCAGGTGGTGCTCAGGGTCCTGGTCAGGTGGGTTTCTGGGTCCGCGGCAGGTGATATGATATGATAGGTTATTTCTAACGTGCTTAATACCCAGAGTTTCTAAGCGCGGACCCGGGGATCAAACCTGTGGTGCTCTGTGTCGTCTTGCTTCCAAGGTGAGCATGTTGCCCAGGAGCTATCCTCCCGAGGTTGGTTTCTGGTTCCTCGGCAGGTGAGTTTCTGGGCCCTGGGCAGGGGGAGTTCTGGGTAGGTGGTGCTCTGGGCAGGTGGGTTTCTGGGCCCTGGGCAGGTGTTATTCTGTGTCCTGGGCAGAGTTCTGATTAGGTCGTGTTCAGGGCAGGGGGTGGTTTGGGCAGGTGATGCTCTGGATTCTCTGCAAATTGTGATCTGGGTAATCTGCAGATTTTGTTCTGTATTCTGGGCAGAAGGTGGTCTGTGTCATCTAAAGGTGGTGTTCTGGGCCCTCTGCAGGTGGTATTCTGGGGGTTCTGCAGGTGGTATTATGGGTATTGTACAGGTGGAGTTCTGGTTGGTGGTGTTCTGAGCAGGTGGTGTTCTGGGTGATATGCAGGTGGTAATCTGTGTCCTGGACAGGTGGCGTTCTAGGTCCTGAACAGGCAGTGTTCTGGGTAGGTGGTATTATAAGCAGGTGCTATTCTGCGTCCTGGGCCAGTCGTTTTCTGGGTCCTGGACAGGTGGTGTTCTGGGTAGGTGGTGTTCTGGGGGGTCTATGGGTGGTATTATGGGTATTGTACAGGTGGAGTTCTGAGCAGGTGGTGTTCTGGGTGATGTGCAGGTGGTGATCTGTGTCCTGGACAGGTGGCGTTCTAGGTCCTGAACAGGCAGTGTTCTGGGTAGGTGGTATTATATGCAGGTGCTATTCTGGGTCCTGGACAGGAGGTGCTCTGGGTCCTGGACAGGTGGAGTTCTGGATAGTTGGTGTTCTGGGTTTTGGGAAGGTGGTGTTCTGTGTCCTGGGTAGGTAGTGTTCTGGCTCTGAGGCGTGTGGTGTTCTAGCTCCTAGCGTGGTGGTGTCCTGGGTAGGTGGTGTTCTGGGTTCTGGGTGTGGTGTTCTAGATCCCGAGCAAGTGTTGTTCTGGGTCCTGGCCAGGCAATGTTCTGGGTAGGTGGCGTTCTGTGCAGGTGTTATTCTGAGTTCTGGACAGGTGGTGTTCTGGGTCATGGGCAGGTGGAGTTCTGGATGGGTGGTGTTCTGGGCAGGTGGTGTTCTGGGTCCTGGACAGGCGATGTTCTGGGTAGGCGGTGTTCTGTGCGGGCGTTATTCTGAGTTCTGGGCAGGTAGTGTTCTGGGTTCTAGGCATGTGGTGTTCTGGGTAGGTGGGGTTCTGTGCAGGTGTTATTCTGAATTCTGGACAGGTGGTGTTCTGGGTCATGGGCAGGTGGAGTTCTGGATGGGTGGTGTTCTGGGCAGGTGGTGTTCTGGGTCCTGGACAGGCGATGTTCTGGGTAGGCGGTGTTCTAGGCGGGTGTTATTCTGAGTTCTGGGCAGGTAGTGTTCTGGGTTCTAGGCATGTGGTGTTCTGGGTAGGTGGGGTTCTGTGCAGGTGTTATTCTGAGTTCTGGACAGGTGGTGTTCTGGGTCATGGGCAGGTGGAGTTCTGGATGTGTTGTGTTGTGGGCAGGTGGTGTGCTGGGTGCTCTGCAGGCGACCTTCAGCTTGCTCTCCAGGTGGTGTTTTGGGTCTTCTGTAGGCGATGCGCGGGCATCAATGCCCTGGAAGTGAATACGTGCAGGTCGGCGGCGCGCTGCCTTGATAGAGGCGCCATAAAGACCTTATCGCCACTCATGGTCCAGGAAAAAGGCAAATGAAGGGCAGATGGGCGGCCGATCAGCTGCTTGGAAAGTACGCGACGTCTGATAGGATTCAACGCCAAGAGCGTGTGTCTGAATTACGAGTCGGCACGCTCCTTGCCAAATGTTCATAAAAGAAAGTCTGGGTACAACTCGAACCTCAGTGACCCGGGGAAAAGCAATGATAGGTTCATCAGATCTGCGCTGACACTTGCTCCTCCCGGCCGCCCGCCCTTACAAGGCGGCATTAAATACACCGAGTTGGTTGCCGATAATTCGAATTGTACAGAATTATTTATTTTTCTTGAGAGGGAGATACAAATTCTAAGGTTAGTTTATTCAAATTGAGCCATTATTAGTATGATTCTAAATAAATGTGTTACACATTGAGTAATGTAGATAAAATAATGTATGTCTTACAGAGAATATCAAATCAATCCAATACTCTAAAAACCTGAAGAGGGGCACGAGTTGCCCGATACGCGTAGTTTAAAAGATAGGAGATTACATTGGGAAACCTATCAAGATTATTGGATCATGTGAAGAAGTAACAGTTGGACATATATGAGAAAGAAATGTGAAAGAGATTTGTATTGTGAAAAAACACATGAGTAATAATGTGAATATTTTGTTTATCATGCAAACTTCGATTTCTTCTTTTTTATGAAATAATGACTAAAACATGGAATTAAATGCTCATTTGCATAAAAAATGTTGAACATGAATTAATTTGCACCAATTGAATAGTTGGTCATATGAAAGCATTTCTCAAAATCGCGTTGAATCTCAAGCAAAATGTGTTTTGCCTTATGCTGTGCCCCAATTTGTACAACGAGGTTGTCGTAACATTCATATTCACATTTGTAAAAGTAGAGGTAGCACTCTACTAATTGGGAGCACCTTGAAGATAAGCTCAAGAAGTACTTAATTGTAAAGATTATCATAAGAAGCTTTATGGCATTGGGTGCACCTCTACATATCCAATACCCTGGCTATGCCTCTGATGCCCATATCCTTACTCTTCATAGAAGACAATGGCAGCCAATGTGATTTCGCTCGGAACACACCCCTCTGAGACACGCCTTTCCGAAGCCCCTGGCTACTATTAGTACCTACGATTCCATAAAACAACAGGTGTGCTACTACTGGGCACTTCAAAAGGGCACAGAGAAATCAGGGACAGCACTGTGCCAAACCTGTACGCAACAGGTGTGCTACCACTGGGAACTTCAAAAGGGCACAGAGAAAGCACTGTGCCAAACCTGTACGTTTGATCCCTGGGATTGAGGCCAAGGACAAGTCACGCAGTCCTGTTCTGGATAGGTTGTAGAGGTTAGAGAGTAGAGCCAGGCGGATTTAGAAAGAGGCTGTTGCAGTAGTCTAGCCTAGAGAGGACCACAGCTCTGGAGACAGTGGGCTTCTGGGGGAAAGTGAGGAAAGGAACAATACCTCTGAGGAGGTGCAGCTGATAGTTTGACTTCTCAGAGACGTCACAGATGTGAGAATAGAAGGAGAGAGTGAGTTGAAGATGACAGCAAGGTTGATAGCCTCACAGGTAGGAGCAGGAAGAGGACCCAGAGTTGGCAGCCAGAGAGAGAGAGGAAAGGAGGGAGCTGGTCTTCCGATGAGGCGGATCTCAGTCTTACTGGCATTAAGGCAGAGATCATTGGTGGCACACCATTCCTGAATTGCAGCCAGATAGTCTGGTATGAGAGAAGGGGAAGAGACGGCTGAGGGGAACCTGAAAGAGAGCTGGGCGTCATCTGCATAACACTGAAAGTTGAAGCAGAAAGTAGCGATGCGGTGGGCAAGAGGTACTAGTAGTGGTTGAAAAGCCAGGGAGAAGGTTGGACCCCTGGGGGATACCACAAGTAGAGAGAGAGAGAGAGAGAGAGAGAGAGAGAGAGAGAGAGAGAAGAGAGGAAAGACCCCACTTGCACCCGAGAGGGTTGGTCAGTGAGAAAGGAGGTCAGCAAGGCTAGGGCCTGATCAGTGATACCCAGCTTATCAGAAGACGAGTGAGCAGGATGGCATGGTTGACCATATCAAAAGCAGAAGAAAGATCGAGGAGAATGAGGACAGAAGGAAGGTTAGAGTCAAGGTTAGAGAGCAGGTCTTCATGGGTGTTCAGGAGAGCACTTTCTGTGCTTCTGGCAGCTCTGAAGCCAGACTGGTGGTCGTGGAGACAACCAACAGATTCAGTGTGCACATTAAGCTGGGAGATGGCCAACTTTTCCAACAGTTTGCCCAGGAAAGGATTGATGGAGATCGGCGATAGTTAGCCAGAGTGGAAGGATCGGGAGGGGCTTCTTTAGAAGGGGGTGCCCAAGGGAGTGCTTAAAGGGGGGGTGGGGGGGTTCCAGTGGCAATTGCAGAAATTAGCCAAGGTTGGAGCAAGGGTGTCAATGTGGTCCTTGATGCTTCTGGGTGAGCAGGAGAGAACCTGCTTTGATGAGGCGTTCACAGATCGGACATGTCTAGAAACATCCTCTGGGGTGAACAAGAGAAAGGAGGAGGAGAGATGGCCGCAGGGGGCCCTGGAGTGGAGGAAGGGGAGGAGCTAGAGGTAGAGAGGGTGGACAGGATGTCCTGAGTTTTAGTGATGAAATGAGAAGTTAGGGCTGTGCAGAGGGATTGGGAGGGAGCAAGAGAGTTAGAGACTGCAGCAGGATTGGTCAGCTCCTTACAAATTTTGAAGAGTTTGGCTGAGTTGTTAGATGGTGCAGAGATGCAGGCTTGGATGTGGGCTCTCTCCTTAGCGAGGACAGAGAATCTGTATTGCCTTTGGAGCAGGCGACAGGCCAGTTTGTCAGAGGATGAGCCTGAAGCCCTTCACTTCCTCTCAGCCACCCTGCACTTGCGTTTAAGGGTGATGAGGTCTGAATCATACCAAGAGTTGCACTTGGATTTGGGCTTCAAACAGATCCTTATGACAGGGTCAAGGACATCAAGAGTGATATATAAAAGTTAGAAAGGGCTGTGTCAGGGCATGAGTCGGCCAAAGGTGCAGAAGGAGGAGCAAAAGTAGCGGCGAAAGCCTCAACTGACACATGCTTCATGGGTCAGATGACCGAGAAGGTAGGTGGCAGTGCTGGAATCGGCCTGATGGGGAGAGAGAGAGGTGGGGGTAAAGGAGAAAGTGATCACTCCAGGAGAGAGGGGTGGTGAGAGGGTTGGATAAGGGGAGATCTGAGGAGCTCATAACATCCAGGGTGTGCCCTGTAGAGTTTGTTGGGCCAGAGGGAAGAATAGAGAGAGAGAGAGAGAGAAAGTTGCAGAGGTTGCGAAAGAGTCCTGAATAATGGCAGTTAGCATCCAGATGGATTTTTAAGTCTCAGAGAAGGAGAAGTTGAGAGGTAGAGGCGAGGAGGGATCAGGGGAGGTCAGCCTCCTCAGAGAGGAAGAAGGTGACCCGGCCAGGCGGCCTTCAAAGAATGGCCACAGTGGGAGAGAGGCCAGGAGAGATAGAAAGCCTGCAGGACAGGCATAGAAAGGAGGAGTAGTCCTGCATACGAATGATAGAAGCAGGGATCCACTCTGCGAAGATCAAGGCTACACCCCCACCGGGATGGTTGGTTTTGGAGAGGATCTTGTAGCCACCTGGAAGGAGAGTGCCAAAGCTTGTGACAGAGCTGACCGTGAACCAAGTCTTGGTGAGACCGAGTACATCCAAATCAAGTTCTTCCAGAAGACAGCAGATGTCAGAGGAGTTTTTGACAGCTGAGCAAGAGTTGACAGTAGCAATGTAGAGCAGGTTGCCCCTTTTGTAGGACTTCCGTGGAGGGTTACAAGCCAGAGGAGCGCTCTGCGGAAGTGTTGGAGGTGCGCAAGGATGGGCAGAGGAGGAAGGAGGAGAAGACAAGGAAGCCAGGGAGGAGGAAGAAGGTGCCAGGGGTGTGGCGGAGGAAGGAGGTAACATGGTGGCCAGAGAAGCAGCAGAGGGTGCCGTAGAGCTGGCAGCAGATGAAGGCGGCAGAGGAGCCAGATACAGAAAAGGAGGGCTAGAAGGAGAGGAAAGGAAGTTGATAGGGCGCAGGAAGGGTCTATCAAAAAGGAGGAGGTTGGGCTGTGGGTCTTGAAGCAAGACAAAGCCATTTAAGTAGACATTAATGATGGTCTTGGAGGAGTGGAAGGGGGCCAGGAGGGCCTCACACCAGGTGCCACCATTAATGGGAGAAGAGGAAAAATGAGAGAGAACAGAGACCATATGGTGGGGGGAGGGGTCATAGAATGAAGATGGACACACAAGCAGCAGCTAATTCTGACTTGCACCCATCAACATGACAAGTTTTGCATCTGTCTCTCCCAGTGTGCCATTAATGACCCCAACCACCCCTCCTTTATGTTTTTTTTATTTTATTTTATTTTTTTTAACAGAGCCACGTGCGGGAAAGCCTCCAATAGTGGCAGAAGAGCGCTATGCCAGACAAATGAAATGAGAGTCACACCCATATTAAACACAGGGTCCTCTATAGGAAAGATTAGATAGATGGGGAACAGCAAAGAGTAGAATTCTGGGTCTGGTCATTGGAGAGATACGGCACTCTGCTGCAGAGCATCTGCACATGCCATGAGCTCGGATGAGACACTGATCCTCGGAGCATTTTCAGACAGAACAATGACAAGGCGGAGGGTTCACACTCGATAGCCATCCTCAGCTCCTCCCCCTTTTCTCGTAGGTTTGCAAGGGTTAGGTGGGGACTATGTTCCCTGGTGTGCATTTGCCAAAGATACCCAACTGCCAGAAATAGGCTCTCACGGTGGCATGTTGAAAAGAACTGCAGGGTGAGCTCTTGAGCTGCAACGATTTGAAGGAGGGGAGGGCGCAGTGCAGTTTGCACGGTGCATTACGTTTTCTCCGCAGCTGGAACACACCTCTGTGGCGCTCTCTTGTGCAAAATGACCTAGTGTCGCCGTACTGCAACGTTTCTACCCGAGTACGATTGGATAAGTGAGCTTCTAAGTTCTGTCGTTTTATTGTACATTTTGGGTGTGTGAAGATTTAGGCTTTTTCATTTAGTATAACTAGTTGTACACCACCTGGAGTGCAGTTTGATTTTGGGATTTGTACATCTAACGTTTCCTAAGTGCAGGCGCTAAGGCCAGTGGTCTAAGTGGGCGGGAGCGGTTGGGAGCAGTGCTCCTCTGCTTTCTTTTTTTAATTAAGTTTCACTGTTCCTATACTTTATTTGAAAAAGAAACCGTTCTGGAATGGTTTAGTTTTCAAGTTAAAGTGTAGGAAGAAGTTCAAACTTGCACTTCAGTGCACTGCACTGGACGTTCACTTAAACAGCAGGCACATGTGTTTGGGGGTTTGTATGGTGCGTGGCAGGGGGCGTGGAGATAGGGTTTGTGGGGAGCGGGGGCAGGCCAGCAGGGAACATAGTTCCACCGCTTCTTTTTGTACACTTCGACCATTGGCGCGAACAGCCTCACTCTAAGTCCCGGTGTCTAGGCAGTGAAGTCTTCCATACGAAAGGCCTTTCCGCATGTTATATGTTGGTAAATAAACACGTTAAATGGTGCAGCTATTTAAGGTGGCTCAGCTGCAGAAAGACCCTTTGATAACTCTTTTTGACTTAGGCAATGATACAAAAAATAATATACCCACAACGGCGCACTATAAGGATATTAAATGTCACTGCGGCTCTCTGTCAGGTACACGACTGTGGACCAGTATTTTAAATAAGCAAAAGTGACTTCATACCTTTAGGCACGCTTCATCATGGTTGGACTGGCCTACAGGGAACTGTGGAGATTTCCTGGTGGGCCTCTGCACCCTGAGCCTCTTCTGCATTTTATTTTCACATGTCCACATAGGAAAAGGGTTGGGCTTGCTCAAAATGTGCAATATGGGGCCACTTTTGGTTCCCAGTCCACCCATGTGCTTTATAAATGTTCCCCTAATCCCATTTCACTTTCCCACTTGATGGGGGTACATTATACCATATAATACCAACATTCCAAGGGGTATTCTCCTTTTTAAGGCATCAAGGGGTGCTTTAAAGTTTAGAAGGGCTTTGTGTTGCTATTGGAAATTCAACTGCTTGGGGGTCAGTCCCCCCAGCTGCGCTTCCTGAGAGTGGATTGTGGACCACATAAGGAGTCAGCCACCTGCAGGGAACTTGGCTCTCTGCCAGCACAAGTCTGCAAGGTGCTTGGCCAGTTGTGTTGTCACAACTGGAGCATTGGAATATAATCTGGCAGTTGTGATCTGGCTGCGGGAGGACTTCAGTATAACTGGCTGCTTGTGATGTCACGTTAACAGGATTACAATGTATATTGGTTAGTTGTGACACAGCAAGTGTAGGTTTAGAACAGGAACTGCCCATTGTGATTTCAAAATTGCAATATTAAATACAGAATAATGGTTATTTTAAATTTGGTCCCATCAAACTGTATTGCCATTACCTTATTACAAATGGTAGTAGGTGGTGTTAGTCTCCATTATTTGCAGTCCATAGGACTCCCTGGGGGATTTTAGCTATAAAACTGCCGAAATGGCAGTAAGGTGGAAGAATTACCTCCAGCTTCTTGGTGGAGGTGTTTCCTTCACTTTACCCCAAATCTCGTAGTTGGACAGTGCGGTAATGCGGCGGTAATGATACTACTGCCACATTTTTACAGCACTGCCCAACTTATAATGAGGCTTGTCCTTTCCAACTGTGCATTACAATAATATCAAGAGTAACCAAGACGTTCTGTGCCATAACGCCCTAGGTCAAATGCTTTATAAAAACTCCAGGGTGACTTAATATCCTTATAATGTACTTTTGGGTGCATGTTAATCTTATTAACACCTAATCAGCGGAATTCAAAAAGGTAAAAATATTCACTTGTGATTCTCCAAAATATCAAGTGGGAATGAATTTCACTGGAGAGTTTTAGATGATCGAGAAATGTACTTAGGTTTCTAGTTTTGATCTTAGTGAGGTGCAGGTATTGGCCTCCTGGTAAGAATGAGCCTTATGATATGATAGGTTATTTATAACGTGCTTAATACCCAGAGGTTTCTAAGCACGGACCCGGGGATCAAAACCTATGTTGCTCCGTGTTGTCTTGCTTCCAAGGCAAGCACGTTGCCCCTGAGCTATCCTCCCGAGACATAGCCTTTGGTTATGGATGGGCCTTGAGGCAGGCATAAGGCTTGTAGGAAGACTAGGTTTTGGGCCAGAATGGGCCCGAGGACACAGATGGGACTTCATGCAGAAATGTGCCTTGAATGAGGTGTCTGGCAAATGCCTAAGAGAATAGTCGGATAAGATTAACTTTGGCATGGGAGAGCAGCGAAAACAATTTCTCTTGTATGAGGTGATGATGTCAGAACTGGACAATTACAATATAAGCACTTACTTCAGACCCCATAACCGGTGGATTATAAGATTGTGACCTGAACATTTTGGGGATAAGAAGGCCATTGTGTTCTTTTATTACATACATATAGCATATAATGATGTGTGACCATTTTCGGTGAAAACTGTGGGAAGTAAGGAGTAGGTTTTCCACGAGGCCCGTCTAATGGAGCTGCAGAGACAAGGAATACAGCAAGCAACCTTTGGCACTCCAGATATTTTGGACTACAGCTCCCATCAGCCCTAGCCAGCACAGTTCATTGTGAGAGGTCATGGGAGTTGCAGTGTAAAACACCTGGAATTGCAAACTCCTGAAATAGGGATGGGGCAGAACAGAAAAGTATTAGTGCACATGGTGCCGAGACCCAGATGGAAAGATGGCCAACAACACTACACATCCCGGAAGCTGTCGCTCCCAAGGACTGATAAATACCATCTGAAAAACGACCAGAAGCGAGACACAAGGGCAAGCAAGTTGAAACGTGCAAAGTTAAGAAAAGACAAGGGACGGCTGAGAAGAAGGAACAGAAGCCATTCCTCATACAAAAATGGGTAGTGGACAAACATGTTATTGAGAGAGGAGATGGCGAAAGGGGGCCAATAAAGGCTGTTGAGGCCAGAGGTACAGAGTCGGAGTTGAGGAGAAGGAAGAGGATGATTGGGGAACTAGAAAGAGAGGGCGGGGAAGGGGAACACAGTGAAGGAGGCCTGAGTGATATGAACGCTAGAGTTATGGTGATAGTAGCGTGCTGGCACTGATAAACCGAAAGAGAACACAGAAACATGGGGCTGACGTGGGAAGGCATGTCAAGAAAGTGGAATGCTGGGAGTTGTGGCTCCAACACTCCGACAGCAGCATGGTTCCACTGACAACTGAAAGAGAAGAAGGACATCTGGAGGTTGGGACACCAAGGCGCTCATTCCGAGTTGGGTGGTGCAGAAGGGAATTGAGGTAATTCCGTTACCACCGCTTATTTTGGCAATAACGGAATTACCTCAGATATGCAGAGAAGGTGAAGGATGAATAAGGGAAGGGAAAGCCAACGCTAGAAATGAAAAGCCACGAAAAGGAGATGACGCACAGGGAGGCTTGGAAACGGATAGAAGGTGCCAGGATGGGGAATGAAGAGGACGCAGAGGAAAGTATAAAGAGATCAAGGAGGAAAGATGGAGCGGCGCGAGTCCATGGATGCACCTGTAGGCAATACAGAGGAAGTCAAAAAGAAGACGAGCGTCAAAGGGTAGGAAAGAAAGAGAGAGAAGAAGGCATGGAAGAGCAGAGGAGATGGAGGTATAGATAGAGCAAAGAGTAGACAGGTGAGAAGCAGGAAGACCAACCAAAAGCACAGAGAAACAGTCAAGGGAAGAGAAAATGAAAGGATGAGAATTGAAAAGACAGTAAACAGCAAGCATGACGTACTTTGTAAAGATGAAAATGACAAATGCGGACAGTGTTGGAAATATGTGAGGACGTAATTTCACCAAATTGGTAGGAGCAGTGGAAGTGACATCACATGACCCTTGACATCTGATGACATCACAGGAAGTGATGTCCATTGACCCTGCCCTGGGTAGTGATGGCACACAACCTTTCACCCCTTAACAAAACAGGACGTGGCACATAGCATTGGTCCTCAGTACACTAAGAAAAATGTGGTTACGGTTTCACTGTAATATGATAAACATGTCATCCAAGAATGGATCAGTGTATGTAGCATTAATAGCAGTGTGTATAAGCCCATATTACCAATTTACTGTGAATGTAAGCAGGCGTCCAAAACAACAACCTGGACTATTTTCACTTGGGCTCAACTGTAAACAGACAGAGCATCTCAAAGAGTCCCAAACCCCAAAGCGCAGACATCCAGTGCCTGCCAAGTGTCTGGCCACAGACTGGAAACAGCAACTGACCAACAAAAGTCCAACCAGAAAAAAGATGGTCTGGAGGGTTGGCCGAAGCTGTGCCAGTGGTTATGAATGATTTGAAACATTCCAGCCATCACCTTTTGGCTTTGCTTATTTGGTAAGTAACTCGCCATTTATTTTGTTAGAAGGGAGATAGAAGGGAAGTATGTGTTGCAGATCACAATAATTGCAGGTTTTTTAATAAATGTTTTTAAACTGCAGCATCTCCATAACATCACCCCTAGAAAAGCCTGCTGGGCCTACAGACCTAGTCTACTCCCCACTGATGACGCCCAATGAGGCTGAAACATGTCTGCGGATGCCTGTGGTTTCATGCAGAAGGGATGTGACCTAGTAATTTGGGCTGGGCTGCCCCTATCGGGGTCGGACCAACCCTGATTTGCATATGGTCTTTTCCCTTCTGTAATGACTTTGGCAGGCTGAATAACAATGGTCTGCAGGGCTGCCCAGAGCTGTACCAGTGGTTATGAATGATTTGAAACCTGTCAGCTATCACCTTTGTGTGTTGCTTATTTGGTAAGTAACCCACCCTTCTTGGGAGAGTGAGGGGACGTGTTGGAGGATGTATAGCAGGTCACAATAATTGCAGGTTTTTAAATTTTATAATGTAAGCAACAGCTCCACGACATCACCAACAGGAAAGCTTGCTGGGCCTTGAGACCTGGGCTACTCCTCACTTATGACTCCCAATGAGGCTGGAACATGCCTGGGGATGCTTGTGGTCCCGTGCAGAAGGGATGTGACCTAGCAGTTCGGGCTGCACTGCCTCTTTTGGGGTGGGACCCAGTATGATTTGCATATGGTCTTTCCCCTCCTGTAATGGCTTGGCAGGCTGCAAAACGATGGTCTGCAGGGTTGCCCAGAGCTGTGCCAGTGGTTATGAATGATTTGAAACCTTCCAGCCATCGCCTTTCTGTTTTGCTTATTGGGTAAGTAACCCACCGGTTTCTTTTGTTATATGGGCGATAGAGGGGAAGGATGTGTTGTTGCAGGTCACAGTAATTGGAGTTTTCTAAAGTTTTAAAATGTAAACAGCAGCAGCAGCAGCAGCTCCATGGTATCACCCCTAGAAAAGGCCAATTTTATTTTTTTCTTTGGTCCTTTACATCTTACTTAATGCCAGCCTCCTCCCACTTCTAAGCACTAGAACAGGAACTGAACCCATGTTACACTGCATCCTCTTGTTCCTAAAGCAGGTGTGCTGCCCCTGAGCTATCCTTCCAAATATATATATTTATTTTGTTTGAGGAAGCAACAGATGGTTTACTTCAAACCCGAAGGGCAACTTCATGTAAATTATCTCACCTTGCGTCCATCCATATTGTGCCTGTGATGCAGGTAAGGCCGATCTGGGTCAGGTCACACAGTGCCCAGGCAGGATTGGTGGCATAAGCCACTGGGGCACACCCCTCTCATTACAAGCCCAGTGGCTCACTGGATGTGCAAAGCAGACAACGAGAAACACTGATGAGATGTGAGTTCATGCTGTGCTGTCACTGAGTACTCCAGGCTGCTCTTACCCATCCCCAGCCAGCTTGACCTAGCCCCCATGCCCTTCCTGTTGCTACAATACTGGGTATGGTATGAGCTGCATGGACAGCCCCCTCTGACCCCAACCATTCCGTCATTCTTCATTAATAGACTGCCAACCTGTTAGCGATGGCGGCTTCATGGTTTTTCCTGAATTCCTGTTGTTTCTCCATCTAACGAGATCTAGATTCCAGGTGAGAAAAGCTGTGGCACATTTAGCTGCATTTACAAACACCTCTTTCAGATGCAACACAGATATCTGCTCTTGGCACTGCCTCTTTGTCCAGTGGCCCAGGGGTCGCAAGGACAGGTCTAGGGGTAGCACAGGGGGAGCCAGGAGCAGCAGCTGCTACCTCTGGTAACCCCCAAATGACATCCCTGGAGGAAAAGGAGAGGAAGAGTCAAAAGTGACACCAAGATTGTGAGCAGATGCAGAGAAAAAGAATCGAGACAGGAAGGGAAGGAGTGGAGTGATTAGAGTTGTGGCTCTAACACTTCCAGGCCGTGGCCAAGCAACGCAGACAACTGATCAAGAACCCGGCAAAGTAAAAGGGTTGGGAACTGCGCTTTAACGCATCGTAAAAGAAGCAGAAGGAGGCGGACAGATCGAAGAGAAGCAACTGAACTGAACGTTGGAAGTTACCCTTCTACTCTGATCCTGTGTCGCTGCCAGACTGAAAATAGAACCAAGAGAACTGAATGCTGGGAACTGTAATCCTAACCCTCTGCAAGAGCAGCATAGTGTCACAGACCACCTTGAAAAGAGAACCAGTAGTTCTGAATCCTGGGAACTATGAAGCTAACACATCGTAACAGCGGCACAATAACGCGGACACGCTGAAAGGGAGTCCAGGGAAAGGAACACTGGATGCTGTGTCTGCCCTGGCACTGAACCTTTGCGTTTGTGGCTCTGTGCAATTTCAGAAGACCCAGTGAAAGGGGAACTCTGAGCACTATTTATTTATTTAGGCATTTGTAGAGCGCTCCCAACCCCGAGGCATCTGAGCGCTAAGTGGATGCGCCATTCTGCAAGAAGAGTGCATGTGGTGCAAGCAACTATTACACTACCTAGTGCAATGCAGTGCAACTGCCCCTCATACTAGATAGTATTTACAATACACTCCTGTAGATTTGCCTGCTTTTGCCTCTTCTAGCAAGTGATAAAGCAGGCAGATTCCATAAGAATCCTATGCGTTAGTGCCTGCATGGAAATGTGGTGCTTTCGTTATTGCATGCTTTGTGTCAGGCAGAGTGTATGGGAAAGGCGAACATGCTAAGTTTCTTCTGTGCACCTGCTTAGCCAGACAAAAAAAACAGAAAATGCTCTGGAGTGTTAAAACAGGTGCCAATCTATTGCTACACCTTTTATGCCTGGTTTTTCAACGGTTTTCACACTGATCGGAGGACAGCTATCCTTACTCTGAAACACGCAGAATGGCCTATTGACCCCAATGGAGTGACAGATGCTGCAGCCCTTTTATCCTTACATTCAAATTCTGGGTCTTTCTGAAACAGTATATAGGGTTCTTGTTTACAAACATTTAAATATTAGGGTGTAATATTAGGGTGAGTGTTGTGAAAAATGCATTGAGCACAACGCCAAGTGTGCATTACATATCTAGTCCTATTTGTCACATATAAAGATCTGTGCTCATTCGAATTTGCCACCATTCAAATGTGCTTTTGTGTAATGCAAAGCCGCAAGGAGCCCTCATTGGTGTTATTTGCCCACTTTCCTCCTCCTTGGGAGAGAGTATTTTGAAAGGGTACACTACAAGTGTACCAGACTGCCCATATCGGAATACCAACCTTCTATCAGAAAGTAATTATTAGGATTATTCTAGGTTTTTGTAACATTTTCATTATGACCACAATATGCACTGGAAATGATCTTTAGAAATCAAGATTGTAAACATTTAAAAAGACCCAGTTTACAATGCTAGCAACCTTACATTAAATTTATTTTTGAAAAGCCTCCATTTGAAAAATAAAACAACCCCCTGCTCCCCTCCTTTCCAAGTACCCGCGATTTGTCTCTGGTTGCGCTAGTCAGAAAGCGATGATTAGGGTGGCTCTTGGAAACGCGCACCTGACATCACAATTATAGAACTAGATTCTGTGCTGCTGGCTGTGAAGGAGGCAATTGGTCTGTCAGCAAAACCGAACAGTTCGGTGTGGGCCTGTGCTCCCCTCCGTACTGCATGTGGATCCTGGCACCCCATCAGACTCACCGTGTGATCTGAAATGCGTTATATATACACCCTGTGGCTCGTTTACCTCTGTACCAGAAGTACAAGGGTGCTCTGCTACCAAGTGAAACGGGCCTGGTATCACGACTCAAGGTCAGACCTTCAACGGCAGAAGGAGCTGCTGCACCCTGGGCCACGCCTCTTCCTCAGTCATGCATTTCACCCCGCGGCCAGGAATTAAAGAGCCAGGAGTCCACGTGCTTCACGTCATGGCGCAGTCTGCGTTAAAAAGTACCCGGCACACTATGTCCCAAACGCTGGCCCACACAAGCATGTTGGGCCTGTCCTTTCAATTGCCCCATTGGCCAGTCCAAGGCCGAGAACGGCTGGACAGAAAACTCTGTTGCAGCTTGGCCTGGCCATGTGAATGGCAACAGCTAAAATGTAACGTCAATGCTGTTTTGTCGTGAGGGGCTTCCCGTCAGCTGATCACACAAAATGACGCACAAGAGTCTGACACAAGTTTCAGCGAGTTTTCAAAATAAAAGGCTAAAATCCTGCCCAACAGGTGAGAGTCAATATTAATGTCAGGGAGTGACGTGTTGTGGCGCCATCTTAAGCCACCAAATATGTGGATGAATACACGTCATTCTCTCCATTTTGTATAGGTCTGTTTGAATCTAGCTAGCACATCTTGGCCAGTCTACATCATGCACAGTTATCACAACATAGCCAGTTTCCAGCAAACCCACTTAGCAGGCCCAGCGTGCCCAGGCAGTCTGTAGGCAGGTATGGGCGGGGCGCTGACAGCACTCCCCTCTGGGCACTTCATTATGGCGCGTGTCATATTACCAGAGCAATGACCCACTTTCCACTGCAGCAGCGACCGGATCCATGCTGGCTGCAGCGCCAGTAAAATGACTGAATATGGCAGAAGTTCACTCTAGTGCAATGGCAGAATTTGCAACCCTGGGTGGGCAATTCCTGTCTTGAGTTGCAGTTCCACCCCAGTAGCACAGCACCACTGGGCTTAGCTCTGATGCAATGACTACATTTGCACTGGAACTAACACTAGTGCAAACGTGCTCGCTGCAGCTCTAACCGTCGTGCAAATCCTCTCACTGCTCCAGTGCTAAGACCACCGTAAATCTGGTAAAGGGGCTGCATCTACAATCAGGAATCCAGGCCTGCCATGAAAGTGGTCCCAGACACACACTTCCCAGTGTGCACATGAAATGTCATGATCTGGACATATCATACTACATATCATATGACTTCAAGAACTGTCATGCTATGTGGCATAATAGGTCATAGGATGTCATGTCAGGATATGTCCTGCTAATCATGGCATTCCCAGTAGGTCCCCAGTAAGAGTGACATTTCAAGTAGGCTGCTAGTTTGGCATTCCCAGTGAGCTGGACATCCTCAGCCATCTTCCCACACGGGGGCTGGGTCTGCAATACCTTCAACTCTCCCTTTGGAAATACCTTCCTACTCGAGGTCTTTGTTCCTCCACCTATGACTCCCTCAGGGTTAGTCGCTTCTCCAAGCAACGAGTTGGGGCCTCCCTCTGGAACAGCATCCTTGCCTCTCCGAAACTTGAGCAGAACCATCTTCGGTTCCGGAAGCACATCAAGACCGCCCTCTTCCCTTCTGCCTTCTCTCGTCCTCTCCCCTGCTGATCTGTCTGTTTCTGCACTGGGCACCTGTCTACCCTCTAAATTTGGGCCCAGATCCCTGCCCACCCAGCTGTATAACCACACTGCCTCCTGTCAACCTCTGCACTTGGGTCTGTATCTGCAACCCTCAGTCCTTTTACCTGCACGTATTAGACACACATTGGCTGCGCTTAATTCTTGCACTTGCCACCTGCTGGCCACGGTATTACCCAAATTGGTTGCTTCAAATTAACCGTACGGTACACCTGGCCGAATTCTGCCAGTTCCATTTGCTCATTTGGAAACTGCCAATTTGGCTAATCACTACCAAACATGGGGAGCGGAGGTGTTTGATAGTGATGACCTTTGGGAGTAGCCGGGTGTCCCCTGCTTTCGGAGGTCTGGAGACAGGGACGAAAAAAAAAAAGGTGACCCTACAGTGTCGGACCGACCCGCGTAGGAGGGACGGATCCGATGCTGCAGGGTCAGAACATGCAGGGACAGCGAAAAGGTAAGTAGTGGGTGGGGGGGTAGGTTACAGTGTTTTTTTTTTAATAGGGCGGTTTTGGCCATGGCAAAATTGGCTCCACGGACGAATTGACCACGGTCGATTCGGCCGCAAACAATTGTGCCACAGCCAAATCATATACATCCCTGGCTGCACTACCTGTTGTTGTTTGGATCACGTGTTCAGCACTTTCTCATCTACCCTGCCCCTTGCAATTTCCCCCTTCCGTCTCCACTGCACTTGCACCTTCTCAATATCACCGGGGCTAGTAAAACCGTTGTTTTCCTCCCTTGTACCCCTCCCTTGCCTCGTCGCGCCTTGAAACACTTGTCTATGGGCGCGCTATATATAAAATATCATATCATATTCCTAGTAAGTTTAGTTTGCTTTTGTCAGCAAGCTTGATATTCCCAGAAACCAGCAGTTTAACATCCATGGTCAGGCTGTTATAATAATTTGCGTTCTAACATATCACTTCCTGCCGGACTGATGTTATTATTATCCCATTTAATAGTACTTAATGTGTCAACTTGGGGCGGATGAGTGGCTGAGTCAGCCTCCCCTCAGGAATCGAACCTGGAAGGGTAAGCTGTCCCCATGTCTGAGACAATCGCTCAACTCAGGAGCGCTACACCCGGACAGACCAATGAGCTCCCAGTTTGGCATTCCAGACATCATACAAAAGGGCTGTGATCACAGCCTTACTGATGAAACTCAAGGGGAACATTTAAGAGCTGTCCAGCTGCACAGAATAGTCTCCAAATTGCAATTGGAGGTGAACATCCTGGAAAGGGTATTGACAATCCCAAAGTGAAAGCTACGTTTTCTTCTGTGACCACTACCCACTGCCTGTACACTGCTTTTTTTTTGGGGGGGAGGGTTATTTATTCCCTGTTTCATTTTGTTTTTTGGGACATAATGCCATGTATTTTATCATACAAGCTGGTTACGCCATGTCCTGCCATGCCATGTTCCCCTGTAGAAGGCTGACCAGCACTTCCAAGCAGCCAGAAGGCAGCAGGAAGCACTCCAAAAACACTCAAGCAAATAAGTGGTACACATGAGCGGCACTTAGTTTCTGAAAAGGGGCCACAATAAATGTCCAAAGCAGACCTATACATTAACCCTGTTAGAGCTATGATCTCCATGCTGCCCCCTTCTTACAGGACAGGGTAACTGCAGCCCAGATAGAAAAGGATCTACTAGGCTGGATTATCCAGAAGAACTCCCAGCTGAGCCCAGCCTCAACCCAAGAGAAGCCCTGCTTTACCCGCCACTAAAACCATCCCCGTAAAGTTCCCAACAGGACTTAAGAACTTACAGGAAGCCTGGTCCAGGGCTTTGCTCCCAGAGGAGACACAGTTGAAGCCCGACTCCCATTGAAAAGTGCCCATAGTCCCTCCCAAATTTCCTGCCCAGAGATCCTGTCCGTTTGTTGCCGTTCAAGGCTTGCAGAAGTAAGCAGAATGGCGCTGCTCTCCTGTTGCGCTGCGCAGGATTTCAACACGCTCACTATGACACACTGGCACGGTGGAAGGCGTAAAAGCCACAGTTTAGCCACAGTTTAACCACAGTTTAGCCAATAATGTGCTCACGAATTTAGAATATTTTGCAAATTGTTGCGGCATGCAGGAGGACAGATATCTGGCCCATCTCTCCCAACCCACCCTGTTTGTCACCATCCACATTTACCTTTCACACGATCTATTCTTGACCTGGCTACTCTTAGCCAATATGCTTGGCGGGCCCGGAATTAGGATTCTGGATTTTCTGGGGGAGAAACTGTGGGCCTGATTCATGGAAGTGTTTTATAATGGCGCAATCCCAAAGGAAAACGTTCTGTGAATCAGGGCCTGTATGTGTCCTTGGGCAATGAACCCAGACACACTTCAAGGAGTCATGCCGCGGATCCAACACAGAGTCACACACTACAATTTGTATTATTCTATATTAAACCTGCCCTCAAGTAAATTCTCCATTATCTACAGACACCTTTGAACTTACTATTAGCGTTCTGCCAATTCTTTCACATTCCAGGCTTATTGGAGAATCATGCACTCAAACTTTCGCACGCATTACACATCTCTATTTTACCCACCAGTTTATACCTTCCCCCCGTCTGCCCTTTATTTGTTCCCCCTTTTATTCTACTCCTCCACTCCGTCCACTTTTCCCTTTCCGCGCACACTAGAATCTGGAATCCTCTGGCAGGGGCAAAATGCGCCACTTTTCAGACAAACCTAGGGCATCTGAGCCTGCGACAGTAGTGATTTGGAGCAGTATAGAAACTTCATAACATAACACAAGAGACAGAACAACATGGTCCTTTTTGGCAAAGTGAAAATTGAAAATAGGCAATTGGCATTCCTGATATATAACTCATCCCAAGTGTTGCATTTAAATGTTTTACCGGGTGTACAAGCCTCTCGGGCCATCTTTTATTTAGCTTGTAAATTTATTTTTTTTTGCAAATTCACTTGTGTTTCAAAATCTTTCTCTCCACCATGGACCTTAGGACTGTCCTGGAACTTTGGGCCTGAAGACTGGTCAGTGCTGTACAAAGAGCAGTTTGTCCAGTAAACATACATGTGGTTTTTCTGAAGCTCTCTGGGTTCACCCTTCTGCCACTGCTGACCTAACAAGGTAACTGCGTCTCAGGGAAGCCGTTAGAAAGGGGTGGTTTACATGCATGTTATTCCCAGAGCAGCCCAGCAACCACCAAAGAGAGCCTCAGTCTCCACACCACCCCATTAATCTTCAAAGGTTTGCTAGTGTGACACAATGAGTGCTTGGCCAGCAACCTTGGGAATGTATCCTCAGAAGAGGACCTGGTGGGCCATGAATTGCTCCATAAGCACCTCTGCAAGAATGTCCACTTTTCCGCTGCTGCATCAGACTGGATCAAATCGTTCCTTTGTGAAGATACTTCCAGGGTCTCCATCGGACCCTCCTCCGCTGAACCCATTCCTGTCCCCATCAGTGTCCCCCAAGGATTCAGCCGGTCACCTACCCTTTATAATACCTACACCAAACCCCTATTCGACCTGCTTGACTCCCTTGGTATCACTGATAGCAATTTTGCCAACAAGCCACAAATCCTGATCCACCTTCTCGGGTCACCACACCGAAGACACTGCCACTGTAAATAGAGTTTACAGAGTAATTCAGTTCTGGATGGTCACCCCCAACCTCTGTCTCAAAGACGAGAAAACTGAACTACTCACTGTGGGCATCCTTGCCCGCCCAAACACCTAGATCCCGCTCATGCCTCATTCACTGTTGATGGCATCCTCACCCCGGTCTCTAAAAATGTCAAACCTCTGGCTATGCACCTTGATTCTGAGCTCACAATCAACAACCATATCAAGGCCCTCGCTTCCTCCACGGCAAGCTCATTTCCCTGAGCAGGCAGTTCCTTTCTCCAGACAACTGCCTCATACTCGCCCGAGCCATCATCCTCAGTAAATTGGATTACTACAACATCCTCTAAATGGGCACTTACTCGAGAAACATTGCCAAATTACAGCTCTTACAAAACAAAGCACTCCTCCCAGCATTGGGACAACAGCGCTCGGACCACATCTCAGACTCCAGATGAGATGCCCACTGGCTCCCCATCAAATCTCGCATTGAATTTAAAATTCTGATCCTCGCCAATAGATCCATCTACAAAGAGGCCTTCTTTGCCTCACCAACTGCACTGTCCCAAAACATCACGTCCACACGCTACGCTCATCTACCAGTATATCACTTTTCACCCTCAGATTCAACAGTAAAAAGGCAGGATGGGGGGGGTTGCTTCCCATCTACCGCTCCTTCACTTTGGAACACTCTGCCACCCAACATCAGAAACAAATGCACCTACTTGACCATCAAGAATTTGTTAAGACCTGGCTCTTCAACAGATATGACTAATAGGCCACCACTGGTCATCACTAACTATCAAACTGTGACCACATTGCCCTCTCATGTCCTCCCTGAAACTACTCCCTCTGATGCTGCCTCACCCTCCCATGCCCCTACCCTTATGATCACCTGTACAAACACTGAAGCCTGCATACTGAAAGCTACCCTAATATGGCACTGTCTTCAGGGTCACCTACTTATTCCTGCTACAGAACTGGATGTTTAGCGGTGGAGGGGCTCTTCAGTGCTAATCGTTGGGTGTACTGGTGTTAACCTTCTTGGCCTGCAGCCTGAAAGTTTCCCTCCCCACACCTCAGTCTTGTGATCTGCCCTCACAGTGGCATGAAGTGTTATACAAGCATGTATAGCCTTAAGTCAAAGAACTTATGCAGCCTCAAGCATAGGAACTCTAAAACAATATATTATAAGAATTGCGAGTGGGTGTGTGCTCGCCTTGGCTTTTTTGAAAATTTAAATGAAACTGAATGATGATAGATCAACCTCTGGAAAATGTGTGGGGCTAATCCGCACACATTTTCCTATGCTCACAGCACGTCAGACACATAGACCCATGTACTCTGGGTGGACACAGCCTACAGGCGCAGTACTCTGTCATATTTAATTGGGATCTAACAGGTGGAGTACACAATGCATCTCAGAATCGGGACAGCCAAAACCTTCCTCCTGCCATGGCCAACCTAATTAACTATCAAAGGCTTCACGGATCCACCCTGACCGTTTGTTTACCCTCAGCAGATGGTGGCAGCAATTAACATAATTAACAGACTAATAGAGTATACTTCAAACAGGCCCACATGGGGCCTGGCTGCAGAGGCTAAAACAAAGGAGACAGGAAACCCAACACCCCTTTCATATGCAGTGTGTTAACCTGAAGCCAGGTCTTGCCCTAAAGTATCAATGACAGTGAGCTGTCATGTCTGGGACTATGTGTTTACAGTAGGCAACCCCTGCAGGGGGACCCCCTTCAGAAGGTACGAGTATGTGGATTGATAGAGACAGAAAGTCTGTTCTCGCAGCAGCTTCAAGGGAGACCTGCCACTTTAATCAGGAACCACAGAGAGACCCTTTGAACCTAGAGAGACCCTTTGATCCACAACAGACAGGAAGATGGGTGGGACTTAGTATTACATTTGTTCACCCCTTTAACTTTTCTGTTGCAAAGTACTGTGGTTATGACCTCACGCATAAAGGAGATTGTTGGTGGGGACCCAGGATTGGTTCATAAAGGTAGGCTTAGACTAAACCAATCACTATGACCCGCTTTTGGGTAAGTCATCTGAAGACTTTGCAAGGAGTCACAAGAACAACTCAGCATTAAACACCAGCTGAAGGTACAGCCTGCTTATAGCTTCCGCCAGTGAAGGAAGGCCAGGATTACCAAATTGGGAAGCAAGATCCCTCCCCTAAACATTTCCCAGGGAACAGAGGGAGGTACTGAATCCAGAGGACCCTCCAGCAGCTCCAGAACTGGTACCCAGCCAGCACACAGCATGCCATGCTAGGCTCTGCAGCAAGCTCCCTGGGTGGGAAGTGCCAGAGACTCTCTAAACCAAACCAAGGACAAGGCTGTTGCCTTCAACACACTCCTTAGCTTTGAGCCGTCCATCTTAAAGGATGACACAAGCCCAGTGAAGAAGCTCGGAGGAGTGCATCGACAAGCATCAACCAGTGTCTGCCTTAAAGGACATTTTCGAGTCAGTCGAGCCCCTCGAGCTGCAACCGACTGAATTGCTGACTGTTATCACGCGGCAGTCACTAATGTCGTGCGAGCCTCCTTGACCAGTGCTTCAGACCCATCAACCAGCACTGAGAAAATAATTCCTGACCCTCTCCGGCCGTGTAGACCAGTCTGCTGCCATCCATCCAGCCTTGCTCGATGAACTGCCTGCCGCCTGATACCCGCAGCTGTCTCCTGTCTTGAACTTTTTTGCAGGAGCTGGAAAGCACCCTGAAACCGACTCAACCCTGTGAAACACCAATAACCTCTACAAGCATAAGGTACATTGTGGTTCTGGCCCCCCGGTCCTTCTCCGAAGGTCCACACTGACATTTTACAACCCACTTCTCCCTTTGTGCTGAAACCAAGTATCCTTGAACTATTGCAATGAATTACTTCTCCGACTACCCTCCTGTCAGTATCCAAAGTGCATCTTTTTCCTTCTTGAAACTGTCTGTCCTCTGCATTCCTTTACAGGGTGGGTTGTATTTTATAGTGTGCTAGAACGGTCTGTTGAATAATAATAAAGTAGATATTTGTATATAACCTTGACTGGACAGTCCCTTTTATCATTGGGTGATAATTGTATTTTCGCTGTGTTGCAACTAACCAACGATCCATGATCTTGTGGAGATAAGCCTGCCGTTCCATCCAAGTTACCAAAATTGGACACAGAGGTTTATAATTTGCTTGTGTTTCCAATCTGTTTGGATCCCTTCTGGTGTACTAGAGGTGTGGGGCTGATTGATGGTTTAGAAACCGATATTCATTCCTGAACCACTGGTTCCCCAGAAGTTGATTCGTCACATTAATATTAAACGATTCTCCATTGTTTCTGGGGGTCAAGCCCGCACCACATCCTAGAATGTGTCCACAGATCCGTAGGAGCCCAACATACACGTCTGTTCTCCAACTACATTCACCTTTCATACAGTCTATTCTAGACAGTGTCACATCTGTCCTGACAGCTTGCCAACCCCGACAACTCACTATTTGGGAGTTTGCCCCAATTAAAAAAGGAAAGTAGAATCCTGGATTAAAAAGCTGCCTTGATCTAACTGGGTGGCAGGAGCAGATCACACAGCCAAACACTAGGCTTTAACAACATATTGCCCCTCTAGCGCCTTGTTTCCCATGGGTTTAGAGCGCTTTACAAATGGGCAAAAAAATAAACTGCTTCACAAAGAATCCTTTTGATGCCAGACAGGTTTAGAACATAAGTCCTTCCTGCAATTCCAATCTATTCTCTACCTTAATGGGTCCATGAGCAACCCAGCTATCAGAAAACATTCCTTTTCCCCTCCTACGTCACCATATCCCTACACCTGTTGCATTTGCAGTAGACATCAAATTGGCTCGAGAGATTCTCCTCTGCGGGAAGAACGTGCCACCGACCTTCAAATGGAAAATATTTGGGGGCAAGGCCTGGGGTGCAGCAGAATCTAGAGCTTGCTCTCTCGTTTCCAGTCAGTGCTTCACGCCGGACATTCTAACGAGACCGCCCTCGGATCCCTCCCGGACTCTTCGCTGGATCTCAGGACAGCTTTTGACCTTTCTACTTTGCTGCGTAGTGCTGCTTCTTTGGGGATTTCTAGATCTGTTCTTTGCAGTAGAGTAACTTTGCTGAAAATGTAGGGGGGAGGGGGTGATATCTAAAGGAAATGCACCTGTGCAAAATGAGTGGAACAAAATGGTGTGCCACGAATGTTAGGGGGCGCAAACACCCTTGCCCCCACCCTAGAATTACACCCATGGTTCTTTCTTGGTTGTCTCTTCTTCCTAATCCTTCATTCACCGCTCACCTTCTCACGGACTTCCATTTGGGGTTCCTCGAGGTTGGGTCTTGGGATCTTCTCTTTTTACATTCTATATAATTCCACTTGCTTCTCTTATTCTTGTGCGGACAATAAGACGGTCTTTCTCTTCCTTCCATCAGTGGGGATCTCCACCCACATGTGTCTGCCTGTTTATCTGCTATTAATTCATGGATGAGTTTGCATTTCCTCTGCTTAAATCAAAGCAATGAAACCCTCTTCTTTCCAGACTCTTCTTCTGTGTCTTCATTTCTTCCCCACTTCGATTTCTGCCTATAATTTTGATGCTAGCTTCTCCTGTCAATATCATATCCTGACAGTAGTTTCGGCTTATCGTTTTCAATTGGATAATATTCACAAGAGCCGCCATCGTCTTACCTTCCCTGCAGCTGTTGCTTTCCATTCCTTCCAGGATTAATTATTGTTGCTCAATCAACATTGGTCTGCCTGTTTATGCTATGTTGGCTCTTGGTTCTATTTTGTAGTCTGCTGTTCTTGTTCTTTTTTGGCTTCATCTTTATCTTCTGTGTCTCCTTACCTAGTACGGCTACGCTGGCTCTGCATCCCTGCTAGAGTTGACATTTCTAGCTATTATATTTACAGGTGGTCATGCCTTGGCTCCTGGTTGTCTCAGATCTTATTTCTCAACCTACTCGACCACTTAGTTCTGCTTTGCAGTTTCGTCTTTCTTCTCATCTTCGTCCTTAGGTTACTTCTCGATTTTGTCCTTTTCAACTTTTGACTCACAAATTCTTTATCTGTGGATATTTACTGTTCTCCTACTTTATCCTTGTTTGAAAAACCTTTAAAATAGCATATGTTAGCCGCTCATTCTTCTAACATGAGTCACCTGGCCACCGTAAATATTAATGTTTTCTTTATTAATGATTTGTAAGTCGCCACATACAGCTACTACAAGTCATTAATAAAGAAAAACAACAAATGTGTAGGGTGACCAGATGACTCCTGTTAGCAGGAAACCACATTTCCAGTCCTTGAATTTCGCAGCAGAAACAAATGCTTGGAATTTGAAAGTGGTTGGAATCAGTCCTAAGCACTATATAAAAGTGTTGTATAATTATTAATATTATTAATCTCTCAACCAGGGGCACCGTGTTCACGGGTGCTCCACGACCTCCCTCCTCTGCCCCTGCCCCCGGGAAAGTCTATCTGTGCAAAAGTCCCTATACTTATAATGGGATTTTATTTTGTTTTTTTGGGTGCATTCCCTGACCCCCTGGGAAAACCAAATGTCCACACCTGCTCTCAACCAAACTACACTCCCTCATCCAAATGACATCATTGCCAAACAACCCACACCATCCTCAACCAGGCCAGAGTGCACCTCACTCCATGGCACGACACCTATCGTAGCTCCCAACCTACCCCCTGTCCCCATCCATGCCTTACTTCCCTCGCCAGCCTAGAATTATCCCAATTTAAGGACATTTCCTCACAAACAGACCCTGCCTCCCCCACATTTCACATACCCCCCACCAGATGACGCCTCCCTCTGAACATGCCATAATTCCTCCAAGCTGGCTAGCCCTCAAACCACAGGGGTCAACTCACATGAGGCATGCCTTCCCAGGTCAAGCATGCCTCCCCCCAGCCAAGCATGACTCCCCCAAAACCTGTCGGCCTTTTTGCCAAACAAGCTGTGCCTTCCACCTCCCCAGCCGACACTTTATTTATTTTTGCATTTATATCAGCACACAAAGCTCTGAGGCATCTAGGCGCTAGTTACAGAAAGTGTGTAGTACAATTTGTGAAGTGCAAGAACACGCATATTGGTTACAGACAGAGTTGGTGTGTGTATGCTGACTGGTAAAGCCTCACCTCATGTTATGGGGGGGCTATTTCAGGCATACAGGAATCAGACAAAATAGGTGTCTGTACAGACTGGGAACGCCTCGCCTCATGTTACAAGGGGGTACTTCAGGAGAGCACACAAGCATACGAGAGGAAGGAGTACAAGGATGCAAAGTCATAAAAGGTAGGTCACAGTTCAATCGCAAAAGCAGCGCGGTTACAGTTCAATTACAAGAGAAGCGCAAGGCTGCAACGTCATAATAGGTAGATTACAGTTCAATTGCAAGAGTAGAGCAGGGCTGCAGCGTCATATAGGTAGGTTACAGTTCAATTTCAAAGGCAGTGCAAGGCTGCAGGGTCATAATAGGTAGGTTACAGTTCAATTGCAAGAGCAGCGCAAGGCTGCAGTGTCACAATAGGTAGGTTACAGTTCAATTGCAAGAGCAACGCAAGGCTGCAAGGTGATAATAGGTAGGTTACAGTTCAATAATTATAGGTTACAGTTCAATTGCAAAAGCAGCGCAAGGCTGCAGGGTCATAATAGGTAGGTTACAGTTCAATTGCAAAAGCAGCGCAAGGCCAGAATAGGTAGGTTACAGTTCAATTGCAAGAGCAGCGCAAGGCTGCAAGGTAATAATAGGTAGGTTACAGTTGAATAATTATAGGTTACAAATCAATTGCGAAAGCAGCGCAAGGTTGCAAGGTCATAATAGGTAGGTTACAGTTCAATTGGAAAAGCAGCACAAGGCTGCAGGGTCATAATAGGTAGGTTACAGTTCAATTGCAAAAGCAGCACAAGGCTGCAGGGTCATAACAGGTAGGTTACAGTTCAATTGCAAAAGCAGCGCAAGGCTGCAGGGTTATAGTTAGATTGTAAAAGCCGGTTACAGTTCAGTAGTATACGTAGCACAAGGCTGCAAAGTAGAGGTGTATGAGGAGCACAAGGCTGAAGAGCCATAGTAGATAGATTGCAAGTAAAGTTCACTAGCAACACAAGGCTGCGCAAGATAGTTGGAGGTTGCAGGTAAGTTCCACTTACTGCAGAGGCCTGCACAAGTCATGGGGGATTAATCCATGAAAAAAATAGAAATCCACCAGCATGGAACATATTGCACAGTCAGCGTAGAGTGTCACTTCAAGCAGGCATAGGGGGCACTGAACACTCAGATGCTCTGATAGTCATAGTGTAATATATAGTGAATTAGTACCCGGCGAGGGCGCAGTCAGAATGAGAGAACCATTCTGATTGGCCCTTCTTCTTCTTCTTCTTAATTAATGAACGCGTGGGCGGACCCACGCAGGCGCTTCCCCATCCAACTGATTGGCCCTTGCCAAGGCATTACCTGGCCGGGATTCCACAGCCATTGTTCCGGGCGGGGGGCGTGGCAGCCCCTCAGCCAATGAGGAGGCTCGAAGCGGGGCCATCCCCGCTCCGAGCCTTCATGGCTGAGAAGCTGCCTTCGCTCCCTGCTGGGGACTCGGGTACTTTTTTGTTTTGTTTCTCCTCCCCCATCTTCCCCACCCCACTTACCTTTAGCCTGCTTTGTCACTGGTGGGTGACATTGGCAGCCTCCAGCTGTGTGGAGACTCCGGAGCGGGGCCATCCCCGCTCCGAGACTCCACACAGCTGGAGGCTTCCATCGTCCCCCAGTGGGTAGAGAGTACGTTTTTTTTTTCCTTCCCCCTCCCTTCCGCCCTCCCTTCCGCCCGCCCAACCCCAACCGCAACCCCACTTACCTTCTTGTCTTTTTTTTCGGGAGCGGACGCGCTGGGAACAGAAGTGTTCCCAGTGCATCCGCTCCTGATGGCCGCCATGGAAAGGGAAAACGGACTCCGTTTTCCCTTTCCCGGCAGCCATTTTCTTGGTCTTTTTTTTCTGTCCTGAAACGTTTTGGGACAGAAAAAAATGCTTTTAGTGCCCCGGTCACGCAGATCTTGCGGGCCTGGGTACTAAAAGCAACATGACCCGAACGGCGGGGGCATTACCGACTCAGGTAATTCCCCGGGCCTTCGTTAAGGCCCTCCCTTCACTCAGGTCTATAACTATGGGTCCCGGGGCATTACCTGAATCGGTAATGCCCCCGCTGCTCGGGTCATATTGCTTAATTTAACAGTAAGGGGGCCAAGAAGGTAGCGCATACTGGCATAGCCACACCCAGCATGACTGGGGACTACATCAAATGTACGGGTATTGGCGGCAAAATGGCCGCCGGTTCAGTGGCGCGAGTAGCGTACAGCAGTTACATTGCAATGATGTGGAGCAATTACAAGAAGAGCTATGAACCCATGCAACCACATTTCTGACTCTGAGTCCAGTAAACACCGTATATTCCGGCGTATAAGACGACTGGGCGTATAAGACGACCCCCAACTTTTCCGTTAAAATATAGAGTTTGGGATATACTCGTCGTATAAGACTACCCCCTCTTCTTCTCTACTGGTGCTGTACTGTATGTGGTACCCAGTACACAAAAAAACTAGCCAATCACGGCAAGCGATGTACCTTACCGGCGATTGGCTGGTTGTTGTATAGAAAGCCTGCTGGGATTGGTCAGCTCTCCCTGCCTGCCCAGCCCTCCCCGTCTCCAAGACTATCAGAGCAGTAGCGCAAACACAACTCTCACCTGTCTGGCCCTCCCCTTGTATCCTATTACCGTACCTCCTTCTCTGCCTCTCAGATCTCGCACATGCGCGTCTGCGCCGCTTCACTGCAGTCCTCAGCGGCCGTCTTTGAGCTCCCCCCACCATATGACGCAACCGCAGATTCTCCAGTCCGGCTCGGAAGTTTCAGCACCCGGCGTATAAGACGACCCCCGACTTTTGAGAAGATTTTCCTGGGTTAAAAAGTCATCTTATACGCCGGAATATACGGTAAGTCTCAGCACAGACACCACATGCCATTGCTTTCATTAGTACTTTAGCCAACCAAGCCTCGCTTTCCCTCAATAAAGCCACGTCTTCCCCCAACTAAATCCGAGGTCAATCCCCTCAAGTAGGCCATACCACCTGCAAATGGTCCACATGTCCACTGCCCGTGACAGTGTTCCCATTTTTCTCAATCTGGCCTAAAGCCCCTAACGAAGAAACAAAAGCCTCACAAGTGGCACTGCCTTACCTAGGCCATGCCTTTCCAACCGGTTACAGAGCCCACTAAGGAGACCACACCTCACCCAGGCATGGTATTTGGTGACCTGTCCCCCTCTCTCAAGATTATGTTCCCATTGGAAACTGCATTGGTCCCGGTTTTTAGTAGTAGGTCTTCATAGCTGGTAAGCAGGAATGCACAATCTCACACAGAAGAAATGCGGCATTTTACAGCTTAATACAGTGTTAGTTTGCAATAAATTAATTATAATGTGTGTTTATTTGAACAGTAACACTTAAACCCCCATCTCCTCCAACCGCTACTGAAGTGTAGTGCCTTGACAACCACTTTCAAGAGTTAGTCCTACTTTTATGTCATTTGCCCTGTCCTGGATTTTTACTTTTTAATTCAAGGGCTGCTATACTTGGAACGAGGCCCATTGGGTTCTGCTGGTTGCGCACCTGTCAGGGGCCATGAAGGCCCCCATGTCGTGAATTGCGAAGGGGGGCATGGCCCCTTTGAACGTAATGGTCTCCTCCGAGATGAGCGAGGAGCCTCTGAGTCGTGGTTGAACGATCACCACTCATGCTCGATAATAAAATCTTCATCACGCTCCTGCAATTGTCTGCCCCCCACTCCCCTCCTACCCCCCTTAAAAAACAACAGCAAGGTCCCGCCTTCGGCTCAGCTTCGGGCTGTCCATTTTCATTTTCTAAAGTGGGCTCGAGCCGCGGCGAGAGGCCGGGAAGAGGGCCCATATGCTATCGACTGAATGACGTCCCACAAATCTCCCTGGGTCGCTAAGAGTTAATCGCTGCCCATTAGAGCGGGAGAATGGATATGTCAATACAATTCACTTATAGCGCAGACAGGCCGGCGTGGGTGGGGGGAGGAGCACGTGGATGGGGTCCTAAGCAAGTCCTCCTTTAGGGCCACCAGTTTAAGCCCATGCAGGCAGCAAAGCATCCTGGGATTGATAGACTCATCACCATCCTATTGTGATGAGGTGAGATAGCGCTTTTATTTCTTTTTATCATTTGTACAGAGCTGCATGTTGTGGACACCGTTTCAAAATGCTTCTGTCATGTTAATCTGCTTTTATACTGTGCCAAATCACCTCTGTGGGTGTTTCAGAGCTCCTCGGCTTGTGCTGTGCCCCCGCCAGTGGTATCCAGACCTTAGCCTGATGGAGGAATGAAAATTAGGAAAAGGATGATAAGAGGATGGGGAAGCAAGAAATAGATGCTACAAATACAGAGGGAAGGACGCAGGCAGGGGTGGAGCGGCCTGTATGGACCTCTGGAGATTTCCCAGTAGGACTCTGTACCCTCTTTTGTGTGGTAAACCTGTTTTATCTACTGGGGGCCCAGCCAACCCACCCTTAGTCCTAACCTGGCAGAATGCACACACGCATCTTAAACGCATGGGCGCAATTTTAGGGGGGGTAGGGGTGTTTGTCCCCCCCCCCAACTTTGATGGCACATTATGTTGTTCCCATTTATTTGGCTGGGGCACCTTTTCTTCAGATGTCATGTCCCCCCCAACATTTTCAGCAAAGTTACTCCACTGCTTAAACATATATTAAAATCTCCCATACATGGACTTCGGTCCCTGAGGGCATTCCCAAAAAGCGCATCAAGGCCATACAAATGGGGAAAAGGTGCTATATAAATTACAATTATAATTACAATTTCCAAATTTTCTCATAGGAACAGGGTTGGGTTTGCTGAAAATGTGGAATTTGGGGCCACTTTGAAAATTATTTCCACGGCCTCTTTGGGTCCCCAGCCCACCCCTGGATGCAGGGTTGAGGCGATGTTTGTGATAGCCTGGGTGCACATCGGTTCTGGTGTTGGTCAGGTTTGTCCTATGCAGCACAGTCTGTTGGCCGATTCCTGCACATCCCCATTCCTCATTGAAGGAGCGTGGAAATCACTGTGCTGGCAGGCCCCTGTGGCCTCAAAGCGCTTTGCATAGCAAGCAGAGGATAGCGGTGACCATTTTGGTGACCCTTTCAAAAAAACGGACTTCAGGTTAGCAAAACGAGAACGCCCAACAAACCGGATTCTAGGCACCTCCCCTGACCTTTCACCTCTGTGTCTGTGAAGGAAGTCTTTAACATTTGAGATGAACAAGACTAAGAATTGTTTCCAACTTTGTTGGTGGCCCAATTTGGGGTCCCGAAGGAAGGCACACAACAGACACATCCACATAACACTCCACCCATTCAGGGCAAAAAAGGAGCATGGCGAAGGGGCCCGTAACCCCACCTAGAAACCGGTTTGATTGGGAGTGCCCATGTATGCCCTTGTTTCTGGCATCTGTCACTTTAGCTGCAGGTTCTCCAGCTTGGAGATTTAATATGGGCATAGACCCTACGATCGCATTCTTAAGGCCAGGTCCCTAAAACCCAGATGCAGAAAAGACCACGATAGGAAGCGTGGCGCGCAGTGACACGCAGTGATGCGCAGTGCACCCATGTTTTGGGATGCGTTCTGGAGACCATGATTGGGCAGGCTTCCAGGCCTCCAGGCCAGTGCAGAGGCATTGCTGGCACGGGGGGGGGGCGGGGCTAAGGGGACTATAGCCACAGGTCTTTAGGTTGTAGCCCGGCTAGAAGCTAAGGGGCTACAACCAAAAGGCTAGCTAGCCCTGGGTCCCAACAGTCCCAACATTAGTGTATCTCCAGCTCTTTTCCAGACCTGGCAACACCCCTGGGTAAGTGGTTGCGGTGGGGCAGTGCATCAGAAGCCCGGGGCTATGATAGGAGATGTTGGCTTAAACATTGTGCGTTCTGCAGGTTGCCTAGCCATGATCTGGGGTCTCAGTCTCCAATACTCTCACTTCAGCTCCTTTTAAGGGCTTAACCCCCGCAGCCCCCCATATAATATGCCAAGCCTGTAGAGGGGACTCGACTTGCATTGTTGGTCTACAAGAAATCTCCTCTGCTCACTTCATGGTTGCATTGGTATAGTTTTCACTCCCAGAAATTCCTGTGCCCCAGGAAGGCCCCATGCACGGCATCCATATTTAAGCAATCACAGATGAACCTTAGAGAAAAGCAACATATTTTCCAAATATCTTTTTTGACTACAAAAACGAGTTCACCAATGTGCCTCTTTGGGGAGAAATTTTACAATGAATCTCTCCTCCAGCTGGGCTTACCAGTCAGTTTCAGGTCGCAGTTTTGTTACTCCAGTGCTCCAACCTTAGGTTTCACTACAATAAAACAGATCTGGCTTTACAAATTCAGCTGCTCAACAAGCAAGACGAATGGGAAGGCAAGGGACATTTCCTTTACTCTAGTATGTATTGACCAGTCAGAAGGCATCGAGCATCATGGCTCCTGTTCTGACCAAAGAGCAGCATTCTGAAGCACACAATTCAGACTTTCCACACATTCGTTACAGAAAGTCATAATTCTATTAAAGACACGGAGGCGAAGGATTATGGTTACTCTACAACTTTACTGTTCAGCAGCAAAGAAAACAGTACCAAAGAACATGAATACAAATCTAATAAGAAACTACAATAACCATGTTTTTCTGAGAATTTGTAGTTCATTTCGATTGGTCCTCAACTGACCATGTGAATGTTCCATAAACCAATAAACAAGTCCTCAATGGAACAAAACTCCTGTCCTCTTTCCCTTCCTCCTCTTTCGTTGTCCTTGCGAGGATGAGTTCGGTACGTCTTTGATATCCTCGTCCATTCTCAAATTCCTGCTTGTTTGCTATCTGACGTCGTCCCTAAAGAAACATAAATTAGAAAGGTGACTATAAACCGACACAGTGTGGGTCAATCGTAAATTCCACATCTAGTAATATCCTGTATACTCATTGATCATTAGCAACATCTTCATAGTTATTATTCATCCTGTATGATTTATTACATAAATAACAACAGAAACATGACATGTAAACATCTCATTCTTACGATTGATCGGGTGGGATAATCCTTCGCCTCCGTGTCTTTAATAGAATTATGACTTTCTGTAACGAATGTGTGGAAAATCTGAATTCTATGTCAAGACCGGAGGCTCGGATTATGCTTGTTCAAAGCATACTTACCACTAACGATGTTGCACTTTCCATGGGTTTAAAATAGAAAGTTTTAAAAGTCGATTCATTCGACCAATCCGCAGACCTCATAATGTCTTCCACTCTAGCACCTATGTTATATGCTTTAGTAGCCATCGCTCCTCTAGCTGAGTGGGCACCATACCTCTCAATATCTATGCCTGCTTCTGCCATCACCCACCTAAGCCATCTGGCTATGGTAGCCGGTCTAACCGCTTTAAAAGGTTTACAAATTGCTATCAATAATTGAGTTATCCCTTGAGGCCTTACTTCCCTCGTCATATCTTCGTATGCCGCTAGGCATCTGACTGGACATAATTTTGGTTGGTTTGGAAAAGATTCATATGAAATAGATCTCAATCCTGTTTTGGTCCTCTTTGAAATGAGAAAAGTCACTCCGTTAGGGGATATACTTTTCCTATTAACTTACAGAGCTCTAACATCAGAAGATCTCTTACATGCTAAAAGACATAAGAGCATGGCTAAATTTCCTGAAATTGCTTTACGAGTCAAATCCTGATTATCTGGCCATGTCAAAAATAATCTCAAGACCTTGTCTACATCCCATAATTGACTATATTTTTCGCTAGGAGGTTTAATCATCTTTACTCCTCTTAGTAGTCTACAAATTAATGGGTGTACCCCAATCGCTAAGCCATCAACTCTAGGATGCCCAGCCGATAACGCAGATCTGGCCGTGTTAATGGTCCTATATGCCTTAGCTTGCGCTGCCATCTGCGCTAAAAAATTTGCTACATGAACTACATCCGTTCTATCGGGATGTATGTTCCTCTCCAAACACCAGCTACTCAATCTAATCCATGCTGATCTATAAGCCTTATGTGTCCCTGGGGCCCAGGATTCATTAATGATGTTCTCAGCTTTGTCCGATAGTCCTGGCCTAATCCAAGATCCCCCGAAATCGCCCACGCTAAGAGATTGAGTCCTCCTGACTTCACCAAAGGGTGACTGAGGCCTCTGGGATCTCGAATGATTAATTCCCTGTTGGGTAAAGCCAGTGGGTTCTGGTAAGTCAATTCCAGTAGACTGGGAAACCACACCTGACCTCTCCAATCCGGTGTGACTAGGATTAGGGATGCACTCTGACGTCTCACCTGAGCAAGCGTCCTCGTTATCATGGAGAACGGAGGAAACGCGTAGTTCCTCTGATGGCCCCAGGATTGCAGAAAAGCATCTGTCGCTTCTGCTTCCGGGTCCGGTGTCCAGCTGAAGAACCGGGGTAATTGCCTGTTCAATCTCGATGCAAATAGGTCGATCTGGCATGGACCCCACCGAGACATTAGTTCCTGGAACACCCCTTCGTCCAGCTTCCATTCGCTGGCGTCTCTGAGGTATCTGGAGTTCCAGTCGGCCACTTCGTTCTGTTGGCCCGGCAGGTACTCTGCCCTCACTGAAACTCTCCTTTCGAGACAAAGTTCCCAGAATTCCTTTGCCAGTTCTGCAAGAATTCTGGATCTTGTCCCTCCCAGTCTGTTGATATATCTGACGGCCGAGACATTGTCCATTTTCAGCAGAACGCAACATTGAACCTTCTCCTGGGTCCAGCATTTCACTGCAAAAGACCCTGCTAGTAATTGCAGGCAGTTGATGTGGAGACTCGTCTCTTGATCCGACCACCTGCCCCCTGTTGACAGGTTCCCGCAACGGGCTCCCCAGCCCCATCTGCTGGCATCGGATTCGATGATCAGGTCCGGGGATGAACCAAATATGGCTCTCCCGTTCCATGCATCCATATGAATGAGCCACCATTTCAACTCTTCCCTCACTTCTTGGGAAATGTACACCTTTGATTCGAATGATGTGCCCTTCCTGAGGTGATAAATCTTCAACCTCTGGAGTGCTCTGTAATGAAGTGGCCCTGGAAAAATCGCTTGTATTGATGCCGCTAGGCGCCCTACTAATCTCGCAATATCCCTCAGCGATATTTCTCCCTTCGCTAGTGTGTGTCTCAGCTGTTTCTTGATCTCGTTCACTTTGTGAATGGGTAGGCTGAGGGTTCCCTGATTTGAGTCCACTATGAAGCCTAGGAATTCCATTGCCTGAATTGGAACTAAGCTGGATTTCTCCCAATTTATAATAAAGCCTAGGCTTTCTAATAAGTCTATTGTTAACTGTACTTGTTCTACCAATGTCTCCTTCTCTTGGCACATCAGACATATATCGTCTAGATCAGGGGTGCACAACTGATTTTGACAGAGGGCCGAAAGTACCTTACATGAGGGCTATAGTGGGCCGAAAAGTAAATGTGGGCGGGGCGGTGGGCGGGGCGTGGCAGGAGGCTTTTTAAACCCCCAATTTGTACTAAACACATGGAAAAAGAATGTTTTTGAGGGGTAACGATTTTTATTTGCATTTCAAACTTACATTTTGTTCTACACATTTTCTATTGTTATAATTTATTTCTATTTAGTTATTGTATCTCGCCTGTTTAATTAACTTATATATATTTTATTGACCCTAGATACACTATGCCCCATGGCCCCCTCAACCCCAACCAAACACTATGCCCCATGGCCCCCTCACCCCAACCAAACACTATGCCCCATGGCCCCCTCACCCCCAACCAAACACTATGCCCCATGTCCCCCTCACCCCCAACCAAACACTATGCCCCATGTCCCCCTCACCCCCACCAAACACTATGCCCCATGTCCCTCACCCCCAACCAAACACTATGCCCCATGTCCCTCACCCCCAACCAAACACTATGCCCCATGGCCCCCTCACCCCCAACCAAACACTATGCCCCATGTCCCTCACCCCCAACCAAACACTATGCCCCATGGCCCCCTCACCACCAACCAAACACTATGCCCCATGGCCCTCACCCCCAACCAAACACTATGCCCCATGGCCCTCACCCCCAACCAAACACTATGCCCCATGGCCCCCTCACCCCCAACCAAACACTATGCCCCATGGCCCCCTCACCCCCAACCAAACACTATGCCCCATGGCCCCCTCACCCCCAACCAAACACTATGCCCCATGGCCTCCTCACCCCCAACCAAACACTATGCCCCATGGCCCCCTCACCCCCAACCAAACCCCCCAACTCAGAACACACACAAACATGCACACATACAGACCCGAACCCCCCACCCCCCAACTCAGCACACACACAAACATGCACCCATACAGACCCGAACCCCCCACCCCCCAACTCAGCACACACACAAACATGCACCCATACAGACCCGAACCCCCACCCCCCAACTCAGCACACACACAAACATGCACCCATACAGACCCGAATCCCCCACCCCAGCACACAAACATGCACCCATACAGACCCGAACCCTCCACCCCCCAACTCAGCACACACATAAACATGCACCCATACAGACCCGAACCCCCCACCCCCCAACTCAGCACACACACAAACATGCACCCATACAGACCCGAACCCCCCACCCCCCAACTCAGCACACACACAAACATGCACCCATACAGACCCGAACCCCCACCCCCCAACTCAGCACACAAAAAACATTCAAATCAAAACATTCATACACATCCGACACGCATCCGACACCCCCATCCCCCGCATCTCAACATACACACAAAATACATTCAAATACAAACATTCACACACCCCCCCCACATCTCAACATACACACAAAATACATTCAAATACATTCACACACCCCCCCACATCTCAACATACACACAAAATACATTCAAATACATTCACACACCCCCCACATCTCAACATACACACAAAATACATTCAAATACATTCATACACATCCGACACACACCCCCACCCCAGCATCTCAACATACACACAAAATACATTCACACACCCCCCCATATCTCAACATACACACAAAATACATTCAAATACATTCATACACATCCGACACACACACCCCGCAACATACACACACAAACATAAAGCAAAACAGACCCGACACGCAAACACAAACAGACCACTTACCGGAGACGTGCTGGAAGGCAGGCAGGTAAGCGGCAGGTAAGCTGGAACGCTGGAATCGCACTACGACTGGCGTGGTCCAAGGCTGAAATGCCTTCCGGCATCAAGCCTTATGGACCATGCCAGCCGTAGTGCTGGCCCTCCATTGGTGCAGCACACACGCATTACGTGGCTCGTAGGAGCGACGTGGTGCATGTGTGCTGAGCCAATGAGAGCCAGTGTTTTCACCAGCCCCGAAGACAACAAAGACTTTCCTAATGGAGGGCGGCGCGGGCCGCCCTCCATTAGGAAAGTCTTTGTGCCTCGCGGGCCGGTCAAAAGGGCATGGCGGGCCGCAACTGGCCCACGGGCCGTATGTTGTGCACCCATGGTCTAGATATATTATGAGTCTTATCCCTTGAGCCCTGAGGTGTGATACAACTGGCTTCATCATCTTGGTGAAACACCATGGTGCCGATGCTAGGCCGAAGGGTAGGCATCGAAACTCCCATGTCGCTTCCCCCCAGATGAATCTCAGAAATCTGCAGTGTTCCTCTGCTATGGGGATAGTCAGGTATGCATCTTTCAAATCTATCCTGGCTAGCCAGTCTCCTTGAATTAGAATATCTCTTAGTAGGTGTATCCCTTCCATTTTGAAGTGTCTGTACACTACGTAACCGTTTAGACCTCTTAGATTTATTATTGGTCTTGTCTTGTGTTTCCCTTTTACTAGGAACATATTGCTTATGTAACCTCCTGACTGATCTGATGCGGGGCGTATAGCTCTTTTGCTTTCCAGACCTCCCAACTCTCTTTCCAGTAAGATCTTGTCTTCCCTGTTCAATACCATCCCTCTTGGTGGTTTCTCCTGCTGAGGTCTATCTAGAAAATCTATATAGAAGCCTTGAGCGGTCTGAATCACCCAGGAATCCCCCGATATGTTCAACCAATTCTTTAAAAACTGAGCAGTTCTCCCACCTACTTCTATGATATTTGGATGTGGGATTGGTAATCTCACCTGGGTTGTTTTGCTGACGTTCCCCTCGCCAGTTTCTTCCTCTTCCTCTACCTCTCGATGGGAAGAAAGGTGTTTGTTTGCGCTCCGCATAATCTCTCCATTGCACTCTGTCTTGGTAGGATCGATTGTATTGGAACCGGCCAGCCGAACGACCCCTTCCTCTGCTAGCCCGTCCAAAAATCTGCCTTCCGAAAACTCTCTTAAGAGAGGCTTGAGCCTTATCCAAAGCTGCATAGGAATTTACAAATTTGGTGATCTCCTTGATAAAGGAGTCCCCAAACAACTTTCCCTTTGCCTATGTGGCGGATTCTGAGGAGGCTAACTCGCTCAATTTTGGGTCGATCTTTACCAGTAAAGATCTCCTCCTTTCTGTGGTTATAGCATGATTAGCGTTCCCAAACATGCATATCGCCCTTTGGGCCCATCCGATAAGGATTGCCGGGTCTATCGGCTCCCCTTTTACCTTCGCTTCTTCTCCCATCTGGAGAATCTTTGTGAGGGGTCCCGTCATATCAAGCATCTTGTCCTGACACGAACGCCAGGATCTATCAAGGCCCTTCCTCACATCTTTAGTAAACTTGCTCGTAAAGGTTATCATTTTATCATCTATTACCAGCGTGTCTGCCGCCCCTTCAGGGAGGAGTGGTCTGGGGCATTCAGCCCTCATCTTGCTTCTAGCCTCTTTGGCTAATGGCGCCCTCAGGTGTTTCTTTAAGTATGCCGAAATTCTTCTGGGGGGTTCCCATTCTGATGATCTGGGATGGATCAGTGCTTCCGGATCAAAATCCCCCTCATCGGCAACATCCTCCTCCTCCTTCTTCCTTTTCTTTAACGCTTCATGGCTCTCATCCCCTGATGAGGATATTGATAACACTTCCTCTTCCTCGGGGTATTCCTTCTCCTAATCATTCTCACCCTCATCTGAGGAATCGGAGGATGACTCTCGTCCCCTGCTAGGCACCGTCTTACCCTTTCTCTTCCTTTTACCACCTTTCTTCTTCGGTGGGGAGCCCGGGGGGGTGTGGGCTTCTTCCGCCCTACGGGCTGATTTACTGTCCCCTTTTGATTTCATGCGTGCCTTAAGGCAATTGACCTCCTCCATGCCCTGAGAGAATCAGAGCCAGTCCTCCATCAGCGCTATCTGCTGAGGATTATGTCCCAGTGAAGCCCCCAGGGCTTTCTGGAAGACATCAGTCATATCCGATTGGTTCCTCTTTTGGCTGACCCCAGCCTTCCCCTCATCACTGGAGGAACTCATGATTCTCAGGCCCTGGGGAGTGGTATATTTGGTATGAATATTATATATATAATATGCATATATATACACCAGGGTCCTCTCAGTACAGAGGGTCAGATTGTGTATTAAATTGCAAGATTATATAACTTCCCTGGTTCTGTTTATATCTTAGATATAAGATAATATTAAACTCACAGGTTTTACCTGGGTCTGTGCCCGTATCAGGTGCGGTATCAAGAGCTTGCCTGCAGGGGCGCTGTTGAGCCTGTAAAACAGGACGCTACGCTCGTGCGATGCGTGCTGTTGATCGCTCGTATCGAGAAAATAAACGTTCTTTCTTTCCGAGGCTTTTCACCCGTGACTCTCACAAACGCAATATTCTGAAATATAGAAACGAAAGGAGAGAGCGCCGGAACTACGCGGTTCCGTTCTGTAGTGCCCTCTTTGACGGATCGGAGGAGCTGCGGCCGCCGGTGCACCAGCCCCGTCGCGGCCGCAACTCCCTAGAGCCGCCTACACGTTGCGGAATGTTCCGCCTCCGACACCATAACACGCTCGTCACACTTTAAGTGAAAAGTAATATCAATCCGTGCACACCAACACTCAACATTATAATGAGGAAAAAAGTACTTAACTCGCTGCCGAGCAGCAAAGAAAGAGGAGGAAGGGAAAGAGGACAGGAGTTTTGTTCCATTGAGGACTTGTTTATTGGTTTATGGAACTATCACATGGTGAGTTGAGGACCAATCAAAATGAACTACAAATTCTCAGAAAAACATGGTTATTGTAGTTTTTTATTAGATTTGTATTCATGTTCTTTGGTACTGTTTTCTTTGCTGCTGAACAGTAAAGTTGTAGAGTAAGCATAATCCGAGCCTCCGGTCTTGACATAGAATTCAGTATCTCCTTTCATGACCCGCTAGGAAGAAATAGCACTGAAACAGCCTAGCTGACTCAAAGGGACCAGAAGGAAGACAGGAATGATTCGTTCCCTTTACAGCATTTCACTTTTACACTGACGCTGCGTGTGCTAAAGTGATTCCACACACTGCCAAGGAGGTTCAGACGCACAGCCCTGGACGTTTCACTTCAGTGAATGAGTGAAATCCGGAGCTTACCTTCAAATAGGGTGACCAGATTGTCAAAGGACAGGCCACCGACATAGAAGTAGGACTACAATGTCACTGTGGTCACTGACACAAAGGTAGGACTACATGCCAGTAGTGGCTATGAACACAAAAGGGGGCCTACAAACACACACATAGGACTAATGACAGTGCTGACCAACAAGGGATCCACATAGGAATCAATGCAATTTTTAACTCCTTCCAAGAGGTGGCAGAAAAAAAATAAAAAAGAGTTAAAATATCCAGCAAGGAAAAAAGGTTTTATCCTTTACGTGAAGCAGGGCGGTGAGCAGCACTGGTTGCCTGTGCAGCTATTCTTCACTCTCCAGGGAGCCTCACAGACTTCTTAACCCTGCACTCACCTCCGCAACCATGTTTAGGAAAATGCGGTGTCCCAAACACCACTTTCCCTAACTCGTGCATTAGGACCTCGCAAATGCCTTAGCACCTCTCTCCACACTTGTGGGCAGCTCTTTGTCAGTTGTAAATGGCAGAATGTCTCCTTAAATCTAATGTTTGAGTTATAAGAGTTTACGAGGACTTTTGCACCTGAAAGGCCCCACATAGTTCCAGCTTAAATCTTTTCTGAAGACAGTTAAACATAGTTACAAAATAACCCCTTTTTTAAACTCTGATATATTTCTTTTCATTCTGTTGCTTGTCTATTTCCACTCAGAATGGGGGGCGTAAAGCTACAATCATGATCGTTTTGCTTCTCCTCCCACCAGTGCTGAAAATATATGTGGTCAGCCAAGGACCTAAATTGCAGACTGGGCGCAAGTCCTAGCTACACCACATATCTAAAAGTATGTGACCTTGAGCAAATCATTTTGAGTCTAGAAGTGACTCAGCTTATCGTTCACATTTTTCAAAAAAGCCAAAATGGCTTTATGCTATTATATGACTTTACAGTCGAGATGTATTAAGCGCACATGGCGAGTATTATGTAGCTTAAACTCTTTTATTTGTACTGAACATAACACACAAACAATCTTGTGAACCTTTCTTTTGGGTATTCCAAATAAACACAGAACTACATTTCAAGATACCACAACCCTGCAAGACTTGCAACCAGACTGTACCAGTAAATCGCAGGAGCAAAAGGAGTGCTGAATTGCTGAATGAAGTCACAGCTTTTAAATATGCCGGGCAGCCGGTCCCATAACCCCCCCCCCCCCAAAACTCTGTTGTGCTTCCTGCGATGTCAGCTCATAAGGCAGGAAATCCGCCGGTGCCACAGGGCCTCTATTTCCTGCTGGGAAAATGAAAGTACGAGCCTGCGCACCTCTTACAAGAGCAGTGCACAGGCTCATCTAGCTGTGCCGGCTCATGGTCCAGCTGAAAACCGGGGCACCGGACACACACCTGTGCATCCCGGGACCGGTTTATTAAATTAAAAAAACTCTTGGGACCCCCGGACGGAGGCCAGATTTCCAGGACTGTCCATATGGGTTTATGGTCTTTCAATCGAAAATTTTCCATCAAAATGTTTTGCATCAAATGCATTTCTTGTGCATTTTTTATGTGGGGTTCCCCCAAACCCCACCCATTTTTTACCCTTAGAACCCCACCCCAACGAAAAATAACCCTTTACCCCATCCATATATGCATTAGATGCAAACGAATGTGCATTCAATGCAAAAAAATTAGATGCAAAATTTTCGTTGGAAAGGGTTTCGATGGAAACCCTTTCGATGGAATGACCAGATACCGTCCATATGACTCACTCCTGCGATAAACCTGAGGCTCAGAGTGTCACTTTTCACCAGTTTGTGGTTTAACAGGGGTACATTTGGGATGTGTGGAGGAGTCATGTGATACAATATGACACTTGTAGAGATATTCCAACATTAAAATGCTGTCCCTGTAATTGCTAATCCATTCAAATGGAAGCAAATCCTATTAGCACCCTCAGCGGATACGCCAGCCTATCAGGTTGCTCCAAACACCAACCTGCCCTCCACCTAGCTGCAGGCCTCTCGCGACCCACGCTGGCCGCCGCCCACCAGCTCAAGCCCCTTTACACCTCCACAAACTCCTGCCTCCTCTCCTTACCTTAACTCAGCGGCTCCCCTCATCCGCCAGGCCCCAGGAGCTCCAGCTTCCACATGCAGTCATGGAAATGGAAGAAGGACCATGAGGGGAGCCCCGCCTCCCATTTCCATAACAACACAATACCTCACCTCTCCGCCGGCTGTGACGAAGCAGCATTGACATGTTTTTGCTATTAGCATCCTGTGAATTTGCCTAGGGATGCCAACAGCAGTAATCACCCTTTCAGTGGCCTTCAATGACCCAGTAACACACCAGGACCCGCTGTTAAGGCCCTCTCTGCGTTCGAGCACTGGGCCGTTACCAGTCAGTGAAGCCCACAGAAAGGGCGATTATTGCTACACTTTTACACTTGGAATGTTCACTTAGGGTTCCCATTGGACAATCTGCAGGCTGTACGAACCAGTGTAGCCATGAGAATGATTCATACAGCCCATATATATATACCAGAAGGCTACATTCAAAGGCTACCAGCAGCGCAGCAGCGCATACCCGCAATCAATTCCCTGAAACTACACCCTTCGTGTGTCCTGGGAGTTACAAGTCCAGTGACGGGAAACAAAGCCAGGGTGGGTGGTTGGTGATGGAGAGAATAACTTCTGGATATCTGTTCAAGACCTACTGGAGGATGCACTGTGCTGTAAACCAGGGAGCGCTGTGATTGAGAAGGCATTCAGGTGCCCTCTATGGGACCTGAGTGCACAACAACTGACTCCCTTCTAGTTGTGTAGCAGGGAATACTCTTAGCCAGCGCAACAAGGTCGAAGTAGATCTTCCACAAGGGGCAGTGCACATTGTCTCCCTGGAACAGAATCAGGATTTGCAGGAATGTCGGAAGGCCATATTGAAAAACAGCATATGTACCCAATTGAAGACCTCTTCTCAGCCAATCAGAATACTCATAATGCAGTATCTACCTGTACAGGCCTCGTTCCAAACATTCTGCCTTGAGCAGCAGCCTAAAGTCATCCACTTTCCTTTTTAGTTGCACATCTGCATGTGGTAATGTGGTAACACCCCGATAGACCTCGGGGTGCTGGGGAGGTGAGAGGTGTCATGATCACTTTGTATACTGACCCTACCCCAAACTATGGCCCTCAGCTGAACCGTGTGCAATCACTTGAGGGGGGGGGGGAGGATCAGTATCCTGTGATCGTGACCTCTTCCTAAACCTTAAGGATTACAAATAACTCAGTGGCAGAAGTGTACCAAAAAAAAGTAGTGGCGCTATCGTCTCGGCAGGGAAGAGGGTAGGCGGAAGCATAGTGTAACATGTGACAAGGTGTTGCAGCCAACATCCCTATCTCCAACCCTCTAACTACATCTCTCTCCTGGCCAGACTATGCTCTCCTCTCCTCACCTGGAGCTCTTCGGTCCCCCGGCTAAGCCTTTGCCCGCCCTGCCAGTCTCCTTCTCTGTCATTCGACCGATGAAGAGAGTGTCATTTGCAGCTTTTGCCGCAACTTTCATTCCCCCTACTCCTGCCACTGACTCTCACACTGATAAAGCCCTTGCTAACCTTCACATCTCCATCTCCATCTCCATCTCCAACACCCTTGACAACACCCTTGACATCCTTACCTTACCCCTGTCATGAGGATCTTCTGCCTCGAAGCACAACACCTGGTATGACTCCAACCTAGCCTCTCTGAAACGCAAGTGCAAAGTTGCTGATTGATTGATTGATATTTTATTTCTATTGCGCTCGTACACAAGTGTTTCAGAGCGCGACAAGGCAAGGGAGGGGAACAGGGGAGAACAAAACAGCGATCTTACTAGGCCCAGTGACATTGTGAAAGCGCAAGTGCATGGGAGAGGGGGGAGGGGAAAAGTGCATGGAAGGGGGAGAGGTGGAAAGTGCAAAGCAGAGGAGAAACAGATAAATAACAATAAATAAATAATAAAGGCAACAGACAGTGGTAATGTAGCCAGCAATTTGCAAGTGCTAGGTTTAAGGCAGCAGACAGGGTAGGTCTGATAAGTGCAGGAAGAAAAAGGGGGGGCTGTATGGGTACAGATACAGACCCCAGTGCAAGGGGTGGCCCGGAGGCAGTGCGGGAGGGTGGCAGGATGAGCAGCTACCTGGGCCTAAAGGACAGAGTGTGGCCAGGTGCATAGTGCCAAGAGAGAACAGATCAGCAGGGGAGAGGGGGAGCGAAGGCAGAAGAAAAGAGGAAGGTCTTGAGGTGCTTCCGGAACCGGAGATGGTTCTCCTCAAGTTTTAGAGTGGCAGGGAGGCTGTTCCAGAGGGAGGCCCCAGCCAAAGAGAGATCTACCCCCAGCTCGTTTCTTAGAAAAACGACTGACCCTGAGGGAGTTGGAGGTAGAGGAGCGAAGAGCTCGAGAGGGGAGGTATTTGCAGAGGGATAGCTGAAGGTATTTTGGACCCAGGCCCCAGAAAGCCTTGTGGACAATGCAGAGGGTTTTGAATTGAATCTTTGCATCCACTGGGAGCCAGTGGAGAGATTTCAGAGCTGGAGAGATACGATCCCAGGGCTTGAGGCCAAGGACAAGTCTCGCAGTCCTGTTCTGGATTAGTTGCAGAGGGCGGAGAGTAGAGGCAGGTAGATTTAGAAAGAGGCTGTAACAATAGTCCAAGCTAGAGAGAACCCGAGCTTGGGATATCATGAGCTTCTGGGGGAAGGAGAGGAAAGGCAGAGTTCCTCTGAGGAGGTGCAGTCAGAAATTTGACTTTTTAGAGACCTCAGAGATGTGGGCGGAGAAGGAAAGGGAGGAGTCAAAGATGACCCTGAGGTTCTTAGCCTCGCAGGTGGGGGTAGGAGGAGGCCCAAGGGAGGCCGGCCAGAGAGTGAGGGGAAAGGATGGTGAAGGTGTGCCGATGAGGAGGATCTCCGTCTTGCTGGCATTCAGGCAAAGATCATTGAACGGAAGTGGCTAGCTACAAGCACATCCACTGATAGACTGGCCTACCGCCTGCTCCAAAGGCAATACAGATTCTCTATTCGTTCAAAGAAGAGTGCCCATATCCAAGCCTGCATCTCTGGGGCCACCAACAACACAGATGAAGTTTTCAAAATCTGCAAGGAACTCGACAATGCTACTGCAGTCTCCACTTCTCCTCTTCCACCCCATGCTCCATGCACAGCATTAGCCTCCCACTTCACAACCAAAACTCTGGACATCCTTTCCTCACTCTCCTGTACTCTGCTCTCCCCCTCCTCCCTTGCCTGCTCGCAGGCCTCCCTTGGTTCTGCTCCACTTCTCTCTTACTATCTTCCTTTTTGCCCATAGCACCGGATGGGGTCTCTAAGCTAGTCCTCTCTATAAATGTCTCCTCCAAACGAGTGCACCCCAGCTCCTCCAGAACTATCAAGGACAACATTGCCTCCCTTGTGCACCCTCTCCTTAAAATGCATTATGCCGACCCTACCTGCCCAGCTAACTACCGCTCTATCTTCATTACCCCTTCTCCTGGGCAAACTCTTTGAGAAGTTGGTCATCTCCCAACTGATCCAGCACACTGAATATGCTGGCTGTCTTCACGACCACCTGTCTGGCTTCAGAGCAGCCAGAGGCACGGAAACCGCTCTCCTGAACACCCGTGAAGACTTGCTCTCAAACCTCGACTCCAACTCTCCTTCCGTTCTCATCCTTCTTTATCTTTCCTCTGCCTTTGATACGTTCAATCATGCCAGCCTCATAAATTGGCTTTGGGATACCCTTGACATCACAGACCTGGCACTGGACTGGTTGACCTCCTTCCTATCTGAGCGACCTTCCCAGGTTCAACTGGGCCTTTTCCTCTCCTCCACCTCACTCTGTACCTGCAACATCCCTCAGGGCTCTATCCTCTCGCTGTGGCTCTTCAACATCTACCTTGCCCCTCTGACCCACTTGATCTCTACCTTCTCTCCTCACTTCCAGTGTTATGTGGACGACACGCAGCTCTCCTTCGAGCTTCCCTCCACTGCCTCCTCTTCTTCCTCTCTCATTCCTAACTGTCTGACTTCTATTCAGGCATGATCTGCTGCTAACAATCTCAGCCTCAGTAAGACTGAGATCCTTCTCATTGGGACCCATGCTACCTTCTTCCTTCCTACTCTCTGGCCACCCTCCTTGGATCGCCTCCCCTCTCCCTCTTGTGAGGCTAAAAACCTGGGTGTCATCTTTGACTCCTCTAATTCCTTCTCTCCTCACATCGCGGACCTTGCCAAGAAGGCCCACTTTCAGCTTAACCTCCTCAGAGGCAGTCTCCCTTTCCTCACCTTACATGAGAAACTCAATGGGCCTCATTACGACTTTGGAGGCAGCCATGGTGCTATTAGCACCATGGCTGCCTCCAAAGTCGTGTCTGGGTCCGGGTTGTCGGAGTAGGGACTTACCGGGTCATTCCAACCTTGGAGGACCCGGTAAGTCCCCATTCCGATAACCATTCCCCATTCCCTTTTGAGCCCCCATAGGGCTCAATGAGAATGGGGAAGGAGCTAATAACGGGCCCGCAAATAGCGGGCCCGTTATTAGCTCCATGGTCCCTTAGCAGCTCCTGCTAAGGGACCTCGGAATGCAGCCGTAGGGGGTTAACAGCACCGGCATCCTTACTGGTTACGTTAACCCCCTACCGCTGAACTCGTAATGAGGCCCAATGTCTCCAGAGCTCTGTTCCTCTCTAGGCTGCAATACTGCAACAGCCTCTTCCTCAATAGTCCTTTATCCTCCCTTAGCTCCTTCAACTAATCCAGAATAGGACTGCAAGACTCATCCTTGGCCTCAAGCCCAGGGACCGCATCTCCCCAGCCCTCAAATCTCTCCACTGGCTCCCGTTGACTGAGGATCAAGTCCAAGACCCTCTGCATCCCCCACAAGGCTACCTGGGACCCCTCTACATCCAACACTCTCCCTAAATACCTCACTGCTAGAGCCCTCCGATCCTCTAGCTCCAACTCTCTGCAGATCAGATGTTTTTCCAAGCAGAGAGTGAGGGGTAGATTTCGCTCTTTGGCAGGAGCCTCCCTCTGGAATGGCTTTCCTGGCCCTCCCAGACTTGAGCCGGATGTCCTTAAGTTCCAGAAGCTCCTCAAGACCCTCCTCTTCTCTTCCCCCTTCCATTGCTAATGCCCCCCCTCTGCCACTTTGACTACTGCCTGGTCCCTTCTGAGTTCTACAGGGCACCAGGACTTCCTCAACCAGTCTACCCCAGCAACCCCTCTGACCCGCACTTGCCCTTCCAGACCCCCTTTCCCTGAATAACCTGGTGGTGTGTGCATCCCTACCGAGTCTGGTCCACCCCCGTCCTTGCACTTAGCGTGTGGTCCTCACACCCTGCATACCCTGGCACTTGCCCACCTGGCATCACCTTAGCACTTGCATTATCCCTTCTGCCCGGACCGGTTCTCTCCCTACACCCCACTCACCGCCCCTTTGCACTTCCTGTTACTGCCCTTGCACGTTCTGAAGGACATAAGGCCTATTAGGACCGTTATTGTTGTTTTCTTCCCTGTCCCACCCCCTTTTTGTCTTGTGGCACCTTGAAACACCATTTGCTGTATACGCGCTTTATAAATACTCAATAAATAAATAAATAGTCTAAGTGACTATCCCATTACAATTTTACACTAGAAGAGGGACATGAATGGACAAATCCCCTATATAGAATGGTGAATATGATCGTAAAAAGTAGAGGAATTGTAAACAGAAAAAAATAAAAGTAGTGGAACATCGCTACCGACCGTTCCTGCTCACTTCAATCACTGAAAGAACTTTATTATCCTTGAAGTTGCAGCAGACTCCGCAATGTCGGCTGCATACATCATGATGGAAGGAGGCAATGAATTTCCTGGACATCCATAAGGAGACTGCATGTGATGGACGGCCTGACGGGAATGCACAGATGTATTTTTGCACATGGGTGCACTGGTTGCTGAATGTAACTCTGTTTTTGGTGTCCATGGGTGTTTTTCGTGGCATTTGGGGTACATCTATTGCAGTGGACTTCGAAATGGGTTGTGGGAGGGGGGTCATAATTCTGTTTTTCCATTCCAGACAACAGGGGGCAAAATCTGCAGTAACCCCTAGCCATTGGCTAGTGATAGTTGACTCCTGACGTGTAAGAAATGGTGTGCTGCCTATGTATAGAAATTAGGTGGCGAGGGACTTTTTATGGCTGGGTAGTAACTTTCAACTTGAATTGTTACCCCCTGCCTGACACTGTACCCCATTCCAGTTCACTCTATTTCTGGGAGTGTGCTCGGAGCAGCAGTACAGACTTTATGGACTGTAAGGAACGGCCAAAATAGAAAATGCGATGATGACTTTGGGGTTCTGCGAGTTTCAGAAGCACGGGGGACTCCATTTCTTCTTTGAGACGTCCTCATTGCTTTAAAAGGACCCTTTTTTTTGTTTCCTTACGTTTTTGTGCTTGATTAAAAAAAATTGTTGACACAAACGCTGGCATCCATCCTAGCGAAGAAATAACTCCACACCCGATCATTAATCACTAACATCAAAAGGCATTTGCCTACTACTGGGAGAGGCCGGGCTCTCCGTGCCAAGCATCACCAAGAGCGTCTGTACGCTCTGACATGAGAAGGCTTGCCCACACGTCGACATGCAGGCATTACTCACAGAGTCTATGGATTTACAAACACACGCAAGATCATTGTTATACCACGAGCGACCTAGCTCCTTTTACCAGTGTACTCAAAATAACTACCAGGTTCCAAGGCACACACAATGAGATATATCACACCACCATGTGACACATTGCTAAAAGGACCTGTGACCTCACTAGAGCAGGGGCCTGCAACCTTTGGTTCTCCAGATGTTTGATTACAACTATCAACTCTAGCCAGCATAGTTGATGGTGAGGCATCATGAGATCTATAGTCCAAAACATGTGAGAGTCTTAGGTTGCAGACCCCTCGACTAGGTAATGCCAACATTTTTATTACCAAGAGACATGTTATGTTGGTTGCTTGGTCAGCACTGTGATAGCACAGCTGTCAGGCCATCTCAAAGCACGGAAGAGGACAAAGGGAGGAGGAGAGGGGATAAGGAGGCAATGGAGAGATATGTGGGGTACTTTCATAGCCCTTGATATTCCTGTAAGACCATGTTTCGCTGCCCGAGTGCACCTTCTTCAGGAGGTATTTTGATAAGAGAGGTATCTGTTGTCCCGGTGTGCTTCTCACAACGAAGACTGCTTTCCCCAAATAAGAGGTTTTCATAAAAAGCAATGTCAGTGAAGGGTTGCAAATGGGCCACACTCTGCTGCATGCCAGTCAAGGTGCTGGACATTTAGTGGCCACCATACACAAACACTAGTTCAACAAAGTTACACACCCCCTACCAAGAATCCTCCTGAAGAAGATGCACGTGAGCAGCAACACAGGTGTTGACATAACAATGACTGAGGAAAATCATGAATACAGGCCTCAAGGGTTAGGAGAGATGAGTCTTGCGCCTACAAACAGGAGAAGAACAGAGCAGAAGGAATTGGTATCTCAGCTAGCTGTACCCGGCATATCAAATGCCAATATAGCGCTCTCCCTCGCTTTATCACTCTATCTGCGCTCTTTCGATTGGTCTGTGTCTCTTGAGGGGGTAGAGGAGTTGCCTTGGTTTGTTTGTTCCAAAAGCATCAGTTAAAAAAAGAAAATTAAACTGCACTATCACTGTAACCTGGCTCTTTTTAAAATGTTGCAATTTTAATTTTATGATCGCTTCAATTATACACTTTAGTCACAATAAGAATGTTAAATGTGTCTTACTGAGCAAAGCGCACATTATTAAAACGTACAATAATCATTTACATTATTTGACCCCAGACCTAAGTGCATGCTTCCTTTCTAACCGGCCCTCCCAGGTGCAACTGGGCCCTTTCCTCTCTGGACTTCAGTCTCTACCTGCGGTGTTCCTCAGGGCTCTATCCTATCGCCGTGTCACTTCAACATCTACATTGCCCCTCTTGCCAACCTGATCTCCTCGTCTCCTCACTTCCAGTGCTATGCTGATGACACCGCTTTCCTTCAAGCTTCCCTCCCCTTCCTCTGTTTCTCACTCTCTCTCTCATTCCTGATTGTCTGACTGCTATTCAGGCATGGTGCATGGCTAACAATCTCTGTCTTAATACCAGTAAGACCGAGATCCTTCTCATTGGGACCCCTTTTCCCTGTTTCCATCCACTCCCTGTCTGGCTGCCCTCGATGGGTCCTCTACCATCACCATCTTGTGATGCAAAAAACCTTGGTGTCATCTTTGATTCTTCTCTCCCTTTTCCCCCCTCACATGTTGGACCTTGCCAAGAAGGCCCACTTTCATCTTCATCTCCTTAGAGGCATTATCCCCTTCCTCACCTTCCACCAGAAACTCATGTCTCTAGAGCTCTGGCCATCTCTGGGCTGGACTACTGTAACAGCCTCTTCCTCAATCTGCCTCACTCCTACCTTCGCCCTCTTCAAGTGATCCAGAATAGAACTGTCAGATTTATCCTTGGCCTCAAGCTCAGGGACTCCGTCTCTCCAGCTCTAAAACTCTCCACTGGCTCCCAGTGGCTGTGAGGATCAAATCCAAGACCCCCTGCATCATCCACAAGGCTGTCTGGGTCCTGGGACCCTGCTATATCCAACTCTCTCCTTAAGTATTTCCCTGCTAGAGCACTTTGCTCCTCTAGCTCCAACTCCCTGCTGATCAAACGTTTCTCTAAGCAGAGAGCGGGGGTAGATTCCCATCTTTGGCAGGTGCCTCCTTTTGGAACACCCTCCCTGTCCCTCTCAGACTTGAGCCGGACCTCCTTAAATTCTAGAAACTTATCAAGGCCTGGCTTTTCTCTACTTCTTTCCTTCTCTATCTCCCTTGTAATGTCCTCATCTGTTGATGTGACTGGGGGCCTGGCCCCTCATAAATCTCACAGGTTACCAGGCCTTCCTTGTCCAGTCCTTACCAGCATGCCCCCCTTCAGCACTGCTCTTCTACCCCCCTTGACCATCCTGATTGATTGGACTTCCTTCTTGAGTCTTGAGCCACTGTCACATTTTGGAGGAGGCCCCCGCCACTGCCCCCTGCATATATCCCACCTGGTTTCCCTTCAGCACTTGCCTAGACCCTGCCCCCCTGCACTCATGCACATCCCCCTCCTCCCCTTCTGCCTTTTCCTTGCACTTCTCGTACTGCACTTGCATGATCCGAATGTCACATGGCCTTGTAGGTCCATTACTGTTATTTATTTCCCTTCTTCCCTCCCCACTTTGTCCTGTCTTGTGGTGCCAGGAAACACATTTTGCTGTATAGGCGCCATATACATATTCAACAAATAAATACATAAAATCACAATTCACATACAGGGTGCCCTTTAATTTGTGGCAGATCTGCAGCTCTTTCCTCAGTGCCTGATACCCCCCTGTCTCAGAAGAAAGCACAATGTCAAAGAACCTTGGCATCAATGATCCACCCGAAAGGAGTGCTTAGGCTTTACATTAGACTATGTATTAATATAAATAATAAATGTTTAGTTGGTGCTGGTCAAACGTGGAGGCTTTATACCTCCATAGATCACTCACTGGTATGACCACATGAAAACCCTTTTTAGATACATGGTCGCTTCATTTTTAGTCACACACTGAGATGATCATGGAAATAGTTTCCCTTTGTCTTAATAAGAATGTATTCCTTTTTAAGGACTCATATTATAGACAAGGGGCACGGCCATGGGCACCATCTTTGCCCCTGGCTATGCTAGTCTTACCACGGGCTGGTGGAAGAATGTTTTTGTCTGGTCCATGGAGAATGAGATTTACAGTGATGAGGTGGTGACATGGCTGCTTTTTATCAATGATTTATCTGGAGCAGAGATGAGGTTGAATGGCTCAATTTTGTAAGACTTTTAAATCATAATGATATCAATCTGTGTTTCACAGAGACATACAGTAGAACCAAAACTGTGTTTCTGGATGTACATGTTAAATTGAACAGTCATGGATTACGAACAAGCGTTCACAGGAAACCCACTACTTCATTTGATTTTGTTTAAAATGATCTGATATCAATACATTCGATGAAGGATGCTCCTCTGCAACCAATAATATTCTGAAAAGTGAACATTCAAAAAGAATGATAGAAAAAGCCCATGTGAAAGCCAGAAATCTAAAGTGTGATCTATTCTATTACTCAATGGAAACAACATCCAATAAGAAGGATGAAGTGAGATTAATTCTCACTTTTGTGCTCAAGCTGAGTCTATTAGGAGTATCATGCAGAAACATTGGCATGTTTTAAAAGCAGATAAAGACCTTGCATCGATATTACCCTGCCATCCCTGTCTCACCTTTCGGAAATCATTTTCATTGAAGGATAAACCTATGTCTAGTTTTTCATCCTCTAACAAAGTGGAACGAGCAGCCACCACTTGGCTCAAGCAATTTGGTAAAGGTTTTTTCAAATGTTCGAAATGTAAAGTCGGCACTTGCACTGTATCCTCTAGTACTTAGGTTCATCCTGTAATGGGATCCACACTTACGATTCAGCAAAATATCACGTGTTATACAGCTTTTGTGGTATATGTACTTTCCTGTCCATGCAAGAATACAGGGCGGCACCTCACTTTGGGTCATATTTTAGCAAATTTCAGGTTTTGTAGCATTTACCTTTGTCATGGTATTGTTAGGTTTTGAGTTTTTTTGAATGACATATGTAGGCAATTAAGGATGTGAGCAGGATGTTCAAGTCAAATATAATTTTTTATCTGATTTTAGGTGGTGTTGAAACATTGTATTATTTAAGTCACACCATCTTATTAATATTATTATTTTCTTAGACTTTAGCCTTTGTCTTGTTGACTTTTAACCATCAGTATATCATTTTGTGTTTTTATAGTTGTTTAGAAGAATTGTCCTGTGCAGGGATCATTTGACGTATTGTATGCACTATGCACCTTGTGTGGTAGTGTTGACACCAAGCACTTTTTTGTGGCATTGTTGGCACTAAACACTTTATTCATTTAGCACTGATAGTGTCTGAATTGATATTTACATCACTTATGTTTTTTACCATGTACTTTTTGCATTAGCACTTTACTATTTCATCTAGAAACGTTCTCATATTGAGTGCCTGGTAGATCATGCGTACTTTATACTGATATATTCAGGCTCTTAGTTTAAAACTTCATTGTTGATTTTATAATATGGTCATGAGTTTTATACAGTGTTGAAAACATGAGTTTTGTTATTACATAAATCATTACTCATTCGTGTCTTAGAGACATTAGATCGTTACACTGATCTTTGCAATATATGTGTGCTAATCTGGACTAACAACATGACATATAACATGGCCGCCGTTTAGCTTCAGCATTTCCATTAGTGCTTTAACATTCAAGTCAATAGAAACCAAGAATGGACTGGGCGTTTATTTATGTATCACAGTGGTGTCCATTCATTTGTGTGACCAGGAGCCAGGACAGTGCAAAATGCATTGCTTTTGTGGCCCCTTGAATCCTAAGGGAAATAATTAATAAAATGGTGTCATATCATTTACATCATGCGATGCGCATTATTGTGGATTCCTCGGAGTGCAGTCTGGGAATGTTTTTATATATAAATATAATCCATTGGAGCCATGTCCCACAGCCCTCTAGTACGTACATACGTACACACGTGTACACACACACACACACACACACACACACACACACACACACACACACACACATTTAGAATAAAAACCTTCCCCTTGAAATGTGAAAGTCCATTATCCAGGGATCATCAGTGCAGTATAGTCCTGCCAGCCTTGTGGTTGGAGCATTTGGCCATGTTTTCACAACAGCAAGTGAAAACATGGCCAATAACTCTAACCACACGGCTGTCAGGACTATACTGCACTGATGATCCGCAATAAAGGTGAAACAAGGCATGTAGTTGTCCTGACAGTCTTGCAAAATGTCTATCTTGGGTTGATTAGGCTATGTATAAAGAAGTACTGCTCTCTTAGACAAAGACAATTTCCTGGAGAAAAGGTTTGCGCTTGGGCTCATTTGCATACCCACAATACCCTGCTGTTGTGGCTCAGAACTGGAGGTGAACTTCCAGCGAATGCTACTAGGTGGCGTTGTGGAATATGTGACTTGGCTCAAATGGACTTTTCTACTATAATATATATATTTTATTTATTAATTAATTTATTTATTAAACCAATTACCCGATCCACAATGGAACCAGGAAATAGTTGCCGGAATGCACTCATTAGAACAGCAGAGAAAGCCAGGATGACTCTCTACAAAAAGACAGGCACACCAAAGCTCGCCCAAACTGAAAATCCTTTTATTGCATGTAAGTCAGCATGGCAAGGAAAACTGCAAAAACGACCAATATATATATTTAGGTCATTTAAAAAATAGACGACAGACAGATTTACACCAAATGTTCAAAAGCTTGCTTTCGGGAGCAAGCCGTCGCTTCTGCTGAACATTTTGGGAAAATCCGTCCAGCAGTTTGGGCAATAGGCGTGCGCAACATGTCTTTTCCATTGCCTCTATGGCAAAACCCACACATTTTGGGACCCCCCCCTGTAACTTTGCCCCCCGTAGACACAACCTCACCAAACTTCACAGAAAGAATCTGACATGGCTGTATACCTTTTTGGCAAAGGTTCGTGAGGATTCGTCCAGGGGGGCCAAGTTATAAACCGCCAAAAGTGATCTTCCTATGGGTTGAGCAACTTAACCATAACCACGGGGCCGCTGCCGCAGGCCCTGTAATTCAAAGAAAAAACTTTTTAAAATTGTTTTTATTTGCATATTCATTAAGCATTAAAAAGGTTGTCAATACAAACATCACATTAACAAATTATATTGCACATAAGAACCCTTCCACACGCTGCGGTATATACAATACCACTTTAGTCCTATCTACATCAGTGTGCTGTCAAACTGTTTAAATATATCAAGTCATGGACTACAAATCCAAGAATCTTTCCCACATTTGTTGAAAGATTTGTTTTCCTATACCCTCTCTAACTTTGACATTTGCTGTGAGTCCATCAACCATGCAGAGACTGAAGGCATTAGTTCACCCTTCCAGCTCCGTAGTATGATTGCTTTAGCTGAAAGCGAAGCTCTGAAGAACCAACACCTCTGCGGAAATGAGGTTGCAGGGATGTTAAGGTGAGAACTTAATGGAACAAAACTCCTGAAATTCAGCTAAAGCCACCTTAACGGTGTGCCTCCTTTTGTGCAGCTAATGACCACAATTATGACATCACTGATGACATCATGGGTGACCTCACTAATAGCATCATGTATGACAATGATTATTTAACTTATGGCATCAGACACAAGATCACTCTGCATATTTGCCGATATTTAGACCACCCTTATGTTTCTACAGATGTGATATTAGCGTTTTAAAATATTTCATAACAATGAGCACATTGTTTAAAACAGTAAACAGCTACACGTGCATCATATAATTACTTGTGAAGCTTTGCTTTGTAGTACGTTGGTAAAAGATACCTGAATTATGAATTATGAATAGTACACTGCTTAGAATGTTCATGTTTGTGTAAAATATATCTAAAACATGTTCACTATAATATAATCTGTATACACATTTACAAAACAAATTAACAGAAAGAGACAGCAACACATGTTGAACCCCTAACTATTTACAATGTTTTAAAATAAACATATGTAAATACTCAATAGTTTAATTGTGAGAAAAATGTGTACATGTATCATTTTCTTAAGTGACATGGGAAGTGTTTTAAAACAAGGAACATCTAAATATTAGGATATATTTTAAGAAAGTGCATAAATGGGTATTGAAATGAAAGTGGTTATTACTCTAAATGTATTGATTACAGAAAATAAAAATAGAACATTTCCGTGAAAACATGTACATAGATGTTTAATTCTTTCTGTGTATCTTGTGTAACTTATTCACATGTTAAAATTGAAATAAAACACATAGTCCCTAATTACAGGTTTGCCGGTCCAGAATTAACGGTACCGGTAGAACCGTACTGGCACCGTTTTCCGAATGCCCACCCCCCAGGTCTGACCCGGCAGGCGGAACGCCACCCACCCGCATAGATGCACAGAAACACCGGCACCATTACGACACAAATTCACCATTACACAGGTAATTCACTACGGGTCTGGCGGCAGCCTGCCGGTTTTACCGGCATGGCTACCACCGGACTCGTAATGAGGGCCATACTGTACAAAGTAAAAGTAATCTTTAAATCGCATTAATTTGAATACATTGACCTGTGTGTATGTCATTAGTGATGTCACAAGTGATGTCACCAATGATTTCATCGGTGGTGCCATCCGTGATGTCATCATTCTGGTCATAGGCTGTGCAACAGGGAGCCCAAAGTTAAGACGGCTTTAGCTGAACTTCAAGGGTTTTGTTGCGTTAAGTTCTCACCTTAATGTCCCTGCAACTGAAGTTTTTTCCTTGCATTTCAAAGGCTTTGTTACAATGTATTATTCACCTTAATGTCCCTGGAACTCATGTTTTTCCTTGAATTTCATGGGTTTTGTTATTCCATAGCTTTTTCTCGCACATGGCCAGTGGCCATTGCCTTCAGCCGTGCCCACTGTCAATTTTAGAACACTACCAGACCACTTGCCATGGCCTTCATCCATGTCCGGAGGGCATGGCCACTCTATATTTTAAAAAACTTGCAACCCATCACTCAAAGATGTTCATCAATCACAGACTGATTTTGACTTGTTTTGACAGTGGTATTGTTATTTATAAAATATTGCACACTTTGAGAACTTACAATGATTTGAAGCAATGCACAGTGACATTAAATGATTTGCAGAGGATCACACACTGGTTAAGCAGCTTGCTACAATCCCCTTGTTTTATGGCTGGTCTCTTGGTGACTGTTGTGATATATCGCACACCCCCAACTAACTGCATTTAAACAGCACTGAAATGGTTAAAAAAATGACTGCCTGCAAGAATAACATATGCCCAGGTACATTAGACCCATAGCGAAAATCAAAAGCTGGCATCCATGAATATACACACAGTGGGCCTCATTACACGGTAGGCAGTAACTCGGCTATAACCTCTGCTCTCTCTCACATTGAGAGAAAAACAAGATGGCAGTGGTTTCATTTCTAAAAACACCCAGTTTGGGGTAAATCACACTGATATAGCCATCTATTTTTGAGAAGACTGGCCCCCCTCTTGTACCTCGTTTGTCTATAGGAAAATGAATGGGAAGTAGGCCGCAACTTTGGAAAACCTTTTTTTTGGTCTTAATAACTTTTTTATTTTTTAACGAACCTTTATGAAACTTTGTAGACTGGGGGGTGGGGTGGGGGCAGGGTCGCCAGTCCCTAATCACTTTCAAAATGTAGGCCAAATCCGTTACTCAAATCAAATTATTTACACTGGAATTTTATTTTATTTTTTTTTCAAACTGATGTAGGGAAGGACTCCCTGCTGAACACTACCTCACACTGCAGGGAAGCAGTTATACATAACTTCAAATATGTAAGGACTCCTCACCGTATGTAGCAATGTAGCCAATCCTTTATTTACATCATTAAAAATAACTTCTGGCAGAATGAATGTACGCATTTCACCCACAAAGGCTTCTTCAGAATTATCAGAGCCTTGTGTGGTTGCACAATAAATACATGTCTGTACATCAAGTCCCAACTTTGTGTTTACCTTCTCTGTGCACCTGCTAAAACATGGTTGCCATTTTGCAGTGGACACTCCTATCAGGTACAGATGAGTGTGTATATATGCTCTTATTCATTTAGGTTTCACGTTCAATACATTGAAACATCTCACCATGAGTATTTAATGCACAATCATGCTAAAAGTCACCACTTGTATATTTATGTGCAGACAGTGTTCTATTTCCATCATGTTTTCAATGAACATATTATGAAACACTTGTGTATAGGCGCGTTATAAATGCCATATCATATCATATCTGCGCTGCATATTGTCATATTCACTCTACCTATTGGAGTTGGTGCTTAAAATGCTTCAAGATGCTGTTAAATTGCACCGTTGTTTTTGCAATATTCCTTTCCATTTCTGAATGCATCGGCATGGACATGCTTTTATTTAAGTGGCACGTGCTCTTCACCTATGATGTGTTTTGCCATATTCTCACCTTGCCTGGTGCCGCTTGCATAGCAGAGTAGCAATTTAGCTTTGCAATATTGCCTTAACAGTACTAAAGTAAAGTGCATAATACATTTGTTACATTAAAGTGCTGTGTGCTTCATAAGGTGCTTCCTATTTGGCTGTAAGGTATCATCTGCTTTCTGGTTTTAGTACCCCAACCGTTGCGTCTATTTAGCCATGTAATATGCCAGCTTTGTCTCCACATCCACATTTGGGGACGTGCCTAAAGTGCTTAGTGCAAACAATATCACATCTTCTTCTCTGCAGCACTTGTATGAAAGGGCCGAGTGCTTTCATCGCTTTTATGTTTGGAAACATTGCTCTTCGAAATGGCCTGTGTTTATATCTGTGATGTGTTTTAGTTATATCATAATGTTTCTCATCTTACCGGTTGCCACTTAAAGTGCATAGTGCTTGTTTGAGATTGCACTTTGTCTTCTAAAACGTTTGTAAAAGATGCATGTTCTTCTGCTCACAATAAAGTGCTACGTGCTATTAAGGTGCTTGATATTTCAATCAAGTTCTTATAGGGGTGCTCCAGGTTTAATAACCTTTCAAACACTGTATCTGTGTGGTCTTGCTAGATGTACAGTCCTTTTTTTGTTTGAACATAAAGTGCAATATTTTGTCAGGAAAGTGCAATGTGCCTTTGAAATTACTCAATGGGGTATGCCTTCAGTTCTTTTTTTTGTTCACTCCTTAGGAACTACAAATACAAATACATATATATATATATATATATATATATATATATACACACCAAGAAAGTTATGATGGGTTTAAAAAGGTTTGAAAAAAACCTTTCACCTGAAATGTGAAAGTAGGAAAGTCCATTTGAGCCAAGTCACACATTCCACAAAGTAGCCATCGCTGGAAGTTGACATCCAGTCTGTCTTGGGTTGATTAAGCTTTGTATAAAGTAGCACTGCCCTCTTAGACAAAGACAGTTTCCTGGAGAAAAAGGTTTGCATTTCAGCTAATTTGTATACCAACAATGCCTTGCTGTTGTGGCTCAGAATTGGAGGTGAACTTCCAGCGATGACTGCTAGGTGGCGTTGTGGAATGTGTAACTTGGTTCAAATGGACTTACCTACAAATATATTTTAATACATTAGCCAACTTTTTACATAATATACCAATGTATGGACTCTGGCAATGGGCATACCACTACGTGCTGCCACAGATCAACATATATTTATATATCGTTTTTTGTTGTTGTTTTAAATGCCTACCTCATGAACAGAGATGGAAATGATAAATGCATATTCAATGAAGATCTTTTTATGGCCCTTAGTTGAAAGGTGAAACCTGCACTCGCATAGATGTGATGGCAAAGGGCCTTCTGTGTTTGCGTCCAGAAATTCTTGAGAATCCTCTCCGCTATCCTCCAGTCACAGTAATCCATTTAAATAATCACAACACAATATGCAATTAGCTTTCCAGTTAAATATCTGTCCTTTATTGCACAGTGTTGTCTGGGCATTGATGGAGCAGCAGTCACCAATGTCATCATTCTCCTTTGTTTCATCAGCCGCCACTATGCACCCAAAAAGTAGACCAACTGCTTGGTGTAAACATTCTGGGACTTCTATTGTTAGCTGCACAATGAAAATAACATTGCATCTGCATAACACAGCACTATTACATTCTGGAGTTTAAAAATGGAAACCCGGCCTTCAGTACAACCTCGCCTTTTCAGTGGCCTGTCCAGTCTCTTTTAACTGGGGTGGCCCACTGGGGCTGTGCAGGGGTGTCATGAAGTACGAGCACACACACACATATTGATCATAGTTTAGGATAATGGGGCGACTGTGGGACCTGGGGTGGCCAATCAGATTCCAGGGGAAGCACATGCCACCCCCTGGACACGCCACTGCACCTGCTGAGTGACATGAAGGCAGTACAGTCTCCAGTTTCTTTAGTACAGTCTACCAGATGGGATACGATAATGATTGATATCCCTCATTCAATTAGATGTACGAAACGTAAGGGTGCTACCAAGAGTAACATGCCAAGCTCTTGTGACGCCCCCTCCTGCTACGCTCCTATTATACCTCCTTCCACCCATTCACACGTCATTCAGACATGGGCGACTAGCAGGGACTTTTCCACCCTCTCATTGCTTTAATGGACTAAATGCACACACGCATAATAGCACCTCACAATTCTCCCATTCTTTGGACTTTGCTCCCTCCGACGGCGTTCAACCACCAGTGCGTTGGGACCATAATTACGGTGAAAGGTGCTATACAATTGACGAAAATGAATGACTTGTGAATGCAGTGCCAGTGGCATAATAAACAGAATAATGCACTACCAACTATACATTGTAAGGATATTAAAAGTCACAGAGGAGTTTGTTTGCCAAATAGAGCATGAGGCAACAGGCTGGTGCTTTGTACAGGTACATCACTTAAGGTACACCTTGGAGGTAGATTATTCTTTGTGATATCAAAGTCAAAATAGTCCAACTTTTAGTTACAATTCTCCAAAAGGACACGGTTGTGGGAATTCATTTGTTTGGACAATTTTAGACGAGCATACAATTTACCTAGTTCTGGCCCTAGAGTGGGGAAGGGATTGCCCTCAGGTAGAGGTTAGATCTCAGAGCAGAGTTTGAGCTCAGGGTGGAAATGGGCCTCAGTGTAGGGTGGGCCTTGAGGTGGGGGATTGGTCCTGTTGCAATGAGCCTTAGCGTTCAATGGACTGGAGGGTGGGGATGGGCCTGGGTGAGAAAATGGGCCTTGAAGTAGGAGTGGGTCTTGGAACGTGGATCAGTCTTGGAGCCTGGTTGCAGTGATAGGCCTCAGTGCAGGGATGGGCATTGGGCAAGGAACAGGAATGGTTTTGGGGGAGGTGCTTGCACCTGCCTCAGAAGGCCTGGTATGATGCGCAGTGCCTGGGAGAGCTGTGGAACAGTTGCACTCATGTTCATTGTGATGCTGTCTCAACTATCGGATTATAATTAGAAAGTTGTGATGTCATAACTAGCCGATTATTCTGAGCTCAAAATTTTCAACCAGGGCATTCGCCGCACCCAATGACATTCACGGTTCAAGCCCGCATTCCAAGCAACCTGAAGGCTGCTCACACTGTCCGGCCATCTTCCAACCACCCTCCCCTTCATTCCCCATCCCCTAACCCACTAACCTTCCTTTGGCGGTGGTGCCACTGCCGCTCCACGTGCCGTGTCACTATGGAAATGCAAAAGAGGCCCACTTTCCATTTCCATGGTGGCCATCTTAGGTAAATATTTGTTTGAATGAACGGGAGGGCGCAAGAGTGCGCCCTATTAATTCAAGCAAAATTATTGCTATCAGCACCCCAGATTAAAAACCTGGCATGCTAATAGCAATAACACCCTTATCAGCAGCCGTATCAGATGGCAATCATTAAGGCCCGGGCGAACTTGGACCCTCAGGCCACTAGCACCCGAACCAGCCCACCGGCTCACGTGTTATTGCATAATTATAGTTCTATTATGTGACAGTTGATATCTCATTACAGTAACACTTTAGCAACACTATAGTCAAGGTTCTGTGACACTTTACAAAGGAAAATGAGAAAACGTGTTTCTCAGTAACTTTAACCAAATCTATGACGTTTCACCAACTTTGGCAAAGACCTTATTTACCGTACAGGAAAAAATACAAAGATTCCAAGGTATATGTTTAAGTTACATGATGTGTTATTTTTTTGTATAGTGCTCATCAAGTCTTTCGGGGTTTGACACCCAATATTTACTGGGATGATGTTGTCCTTGGATGAAGCCTTATCACGCAATACAAATCCCCTATACCTGGGAATATTTCATAATGTGCGAATGCCCGCTGGGAACATTTCATAGTGTGAGACCACACTCCCTTCCAAGGGCACATGTTCTGTTGTGGGCCCGCCCTCTGAGCTCCACTTGGTGGGGGCATATTTCATAATGTGAGATCAACCTTGCAGGTCCGCTCCGTGCCTCGCTTCGCTCGGGCCTTTAACTCGGGCTGCCAGGCCTTTACTACCCATTCGAGCCCTTGGAACTGGTTGACGCCATATTGTGGGACTGCCTCTCTCTTCACTCCAGGAGGGCACATTTCATATCATGGGACTGCCCTCTCAGGCCCACTCTACAAGGGCATATTTCATATTATGGAGCCGCCCCTTCAACCCAAGTGTCCATATTTCATATCATGGCAAGGCCCTCCCAGCTCCATTCCAGGAAGACATATTTCATATTATGGACCCGCCATTCCAGATCCATTCCACGGGGCATATTTGATATAGTGGTACTGTCCTCTCAGCTACATTCCACGGGGGCATATTTGATATAGTGGTACTGTCCTCTCAGCTACATTCCACGGGGGCATATTTCAAATTGTGGGCCCGCCCTCTCTACGCCTCTCCCTGAAGACATATTTCAAACAGTGGGTCTGCTTTCTCTATGTCACTCTGAGAAGGCAGATTTCAAATTGTGGGCCCGCCCTTGCTGCCCCAAGTAATTAACTCCAGCAGCAACCTTCTTCCAGCCTTACAAGGGCTTAATGAAAAACCTGGGGTGTTGAGGAGAGTCACTGGGCGCCTGGAAGTCACCAGGAAGAAAATGCCCCCTCCTTCTTGAATAGGAGTACAAAAGAGTGTCTGGTACTTCATCAATTGCGCCAGGAACGTGGACTAACTTCTGTTCTCAGGCTTGCTAACTTTCATTCTTAGGTTCTTGAGTTTATTATCATGTTTACTTCTGTTGACACGTGTTTCGGCATCAAGCCTTTATCAAAACCGGACAAACATCAAATCATTCCCATTGTCTTGTTAGAGTGTCACATCAGTTTGATAAATCCCTCTTATACGGAAGGATGCCGCGAAGGAGATCAACTCCGAGAAATCAGAAAGAAGGAATCAAGCCATGATTGGAAAACCACATAGAGGAATTAATCAAACTGAGGTGACGCGCTAACACGACCATGGGAATGATTTGATCTATTTCCGGTTTTGACAAAGGCCAGAGGCCGAAACACGTGTCAACAGAGGACACATGTTAATAAACCCAAGAATCTAAAACTGAAGGACAAATGATAATAAACTCAAGAACCTAAGAATGAATGTTAACAAGCCTGAGAACAGATGTTAGTCAACGTGCCGGGCGCATTTGATGAAGTATTGACACTCTGTTGTACTCATTACAAAGGTTTAATTTGCAGTGTCAATACATGAGGTCCTCTAAATACCGGACACAAAAACCCAGAAAGGCATGCCTTTAGCTCATTCCTCAGCCCTCACTGAATGAGGGAGCGGGGGAGGGCATGTGCGTCCAGGAATCTGGAAAGATGCACACCATGTGGTGGTCCTGCTGCAATAGCACGAATCCTCATGGCGTGGGTCCCCCGTGTCACACAGCGGCGTTGCTAGGAGCAGGAGCTGAGGGGGCTATACCCCCGGTTCTTTTGGTTGTAGTCACGCATAGAAGCTTAGGAGCTACACCCAAAAGGCTGGCTAGCCCCGAGTCCCGACAGTCCCCACATTAGCGCAGCCCCGGATCTTTTCCAGACCTAGCAACACCTCGGCTCCTGTTCAATACAGACAAACACTTGTAATGTAATGCAGTTGGGGCTTGTAAAGGGTCACTTTGGCAATTTTTGGGTGGCCTTTCCTGGGTCTTGAAAGAAGATGGGCGAGTAAGGCTAGTCAGGTGGACGAAGGGGCGCACTTCGTGGGTGGATCACAGATCCTAAAACCCAATCCCTGTTGCCGGGAGGGTCACCAGACCATTGTTCCACATCGGTTCTGCTCCACGGGCGTGGAGGGAGCAGGGATATGCATACATACCAACATGCACCATTCCAATCGCGATATGCTAGTGGAGACCGTTTTTTTCCTCAGCATTCTGGAACTTTTGTGACTTTATAATGGGGAAATCAAGGACAGTGAAGCCTAAAATGCAAACATCGCTTCCTTCTCAGCAAGACATATGTTTAGATCCATCAGTGCTAAAGACAGGGCACGAATCCCACCTGCATGACCGCCACACCCCTGCCTCATCAGATCCGTGTCGAGGGTCTCCATACACTCATACTCTCGTGGCACCATGGCTTCTACTGAGGAAGCCCTCAGCCCCGTGTCGAGGGCCTCCATACACTCATACTCTCGTGGCACCATGGCTTCTACTGAGGAGGCCCTCAGACCCGTGTCAAGGGCCTCCATACACTCATACTCTCGTGGCACCATGGCATCTACTGAGGAAGCCCTCAGCCCTGTGTCGAGGGCCTCCATGCACTCATACTCTGGTGGCACCATGGCTTCTACTGAGGAAGCCCTCAGACCCGTGTCGAGGGCCTCCATACATGCATACTCTGGTGGCACCATGGCTTCTACTGAGGAAGACCCGTGTCGAGGGCCTCCATGCACTCATACTCTGGCGGCACCAAGGCTTCTACTGAGGAGGCCCTCAGACCCGTGTTGAGGGCCTACATGCACTCATACTCTGGCTGCACCATAGATTCTACTGAGGAAGCCCTCAGACCCGTGTCGAGGGCCTCCATGCACTCCTACTCTGGCTGCACCATAGCTTCCATTGAGGAAGCCATCAGACCCGTGTCGAGGGCCTCCATACACTCATACTCTGGCGGCGCCATGGCTTCTACTGAGGAAGCCCTCAGACCTGTGTCAAGGGCCTCCATGCACTCATACTCTGGCTGCACCATAGATTCTACTGAGGAAGCCCTCAGACCCGTGTCGAGGGCCTCCATGCACTCATACTCTGGCTGCACCATAGATTCTACTGAGGGAGCCATCAGACCCGTGTCGAGGGCCTCCATACACTCATACTCTGGCGGCGCCATGGCTTCTATTGAGGAAGCCATCAGACCCGTGTCCAGGGCCTCCATGCACTCATACTCTGGCTGCAGCATGACTTCTATTGAGGAGGCCATCAGACATGTGTCGAGGGCCTCCATGCACTCCTACTGTGGCTGCAGCAGGACTTCTATTGAGGATGCCATCAGAACCGTGTCAAGGGCCTCCATGCACTCATACTCTGGCGGCGCCATGGCTTCTACTGAGGAAACCCTCAGACCCGTGTCGAGGGCCTCCATGCACTCATACTCTGGCTGCACCATTGCTTCTATTGAGGAGCCATCAGAGCTGTGTGGAGGGCTTCCATGCACTCATACTCTGGTGGCGCCATGGCTTCTTTTGAGGAGGCCATCAGATCCGTGTCCAGGGCCTCCATGCACTCATACTCTGGCTGCAGCATGACTTCTATTGAGGAAGCCATCAGACCCGTGTCGAGGGCCTCCATGCACTCATACTCTGGCTCCACCATGGCTTCAATTGAGGAAGCCATCAGACCCGTGTCGAGGGCCTCCATGCACTCATACTCGGGCTGCAGCATGACCTCTATTGAGGAAGCCATCAGACCCGTGTCGAGGGCCTCCATGCACTCATACTCTGGTGCCGCCATGGCTTCTATTGAGGAAGCCATCAGACCCGTGTCGAGGGCCTCCATGCACTCATACTCTGGCGGCGCCATGGCTTCTATTGAGGAAGCCACCAGACCCGTGTCGAGGGCCTCCATGCACTCATACTCTGGCTGCAGCAGGACTTCTATTGAGGAAGCCACCAGACCCGTGTCGAGGGCCTCCATGCACTCATACTCTGGCTGCAGCAGGACTTCTATTGTGGAAGCCATCAGACCCGTGTCGAGCGCCTCCATGCACTCATACTCTGGCTGCAGCATGACTTCTATTGAGGAAGCCACCAGAGCCGTGTTGAGGGCCTCCATGCACTCATACTCTGGCGGCACCATGGCTTTTATTGAGGAAGCCACCAGAGCCGTGTCAAGGGCCTCCATGCACTCATACTCTGGCTGCAGCATGACTTCTATTGAGGAAGCCACCAGAGCCGTGTTGAGGGCCTCCATGCACTCATACTCTGGCTGCAGCAGGACTTCTATTGAGGAAGCCACCAGAACCGTGTCGAGGGCCTACATGCACTCATACTCTGTTGCCGCCATGGCTTCTATTGAGGAAGCCATCAGACCCGTGTCGAGGGCCTCCATGCACTCATACTCTGGCGACGCCATGGCTTCTATTGAGGAAGCCACCAGACCTGTGTCGAGGGCCTCCATGCACTCATACTCTGGCTGCAGCAGGACTTCTATTGAGGAAGCCATCAGACCCGTGTCGAGGGCCTCCATGCACTCATACTCTGGCTGCAGCATGACTTCTATTGAGGAAGCCACCAGAGCCGTGTCGAGGGCCTCCATGCACCCATACTCTGGCTGCAGCAGGACTTCTATTGAGGAAGCCACCAGACCCGTGTCGAGCGCCTCCATGCACTCATACTCTGGCGGCACCATGGCTTCTATTGAGGAAGCCATCAGACCCGTGTCGAGGGCCTCCATGCACTCATACTCTGGCTGCAGCATGGCTTCTATTGAGGGAGCCATTTTCCCAGAATATAGTGGTGGTGATGTCAAAATGCTGCAGACAGAAAAAAGATAACCCAGCGGCATCAGATTATAGATGTTGCAACAAAAATGCCTGCTTAATATGGGCACACGCCGCCACCAAACAGACTGAATGGGAAGCTGGTGGCCTCCATGAGCTCACATGTTGTGTTCCCCGTATGTTGCTCACATCCCCCAGGAGAAGCTACACATAGCGCCTATTAATCATCCTGGCTCTCGAGGGCGCTATCTAGACAACTGTGCCCTGCCCACACGGCCGAAGTGAAACATTCAGCCTGGGGACCCATGGAAATGTGGCCTATAATTGCAATGTGTTACTTTTTCTGGCAGCCTGGGCACTACCCGTTGCCTCTGGTCAAAACTACCAAATGCACAGAGCAGTAACTTCACGCAAATTGGCCCGCTTTGACCAAAAATAAAAAGCGGGGCCATAGTAGCGTGCTGAGCCGAACCTTTGGCAGGCTCAGACCGGCCTACAGGCCAACAGGGCACTGCCCGAAGTGCCAGCCCGTGAGTCTGGCATGGGTCCGGCTTTTTGGCCAGAGTGGGCCAGTTTCATGAGTTATTTCCTTGTACTAAGCAACTATACTTTAAAATGCATTATTTGCAGCGTATTTTATAAAAAAAACTCCACCATGGGTAGTTTGTTTGTTTGTTTATTAATTTGTATAGCACACCTGACCCAAGGGTATATGGGCGCTTAAGCTTCGAGTTACAGGCAAGGTAGGGCACAATTGTACAGTGATTAAGCAACGGTATACTTGACAAGATAGCAATTAGTGCATAGACAATAATATTCTGACATAGTGCAAAATACATTCTTGCAGAGGGTATGCATTCAATCATGGTAGGTTAATTGCTGAGTAACCAGGTGATGACCTTAGTTCTGAAAGGCTGGAAGGTGGGTGTAGATTTGATATCCAGTGGAATGGTATTCCAAAGTTGTGAAGCCAGAGCTGGGAAGCTGGAACCACCAGCTCTTTTGAGGGAGAATTTGGGCACAGTCAGTTGTAGTGTATTAGAGGATCTAGTGGTTCTAGTGTTCTGTCTTAGTGTAAATTTGTTGGTGAGATAGGGAGGGGCAAGGCCGTTGAGTGCTTTTTAGGTGAGGCAGATGGTTTTTAGATCTATTTTTTGTTGGATGGAGAGCCATTTGCATGCAATTCTGGTAGCCGAAATATGTTCTCTTCTGGGAATATTCAGGGCGGCACGGAGTGCATTATTTTGTAGAACTTGCAATTTATTAATTACCGTTTTGTTGGCACCTACATAGAGACTATTGCAGTAATCTAGTTTAGATTGTATAAGTGCTCTGGCTAAGGTGAGGCAGTTGTTAGGGGAAATCAGCGGTCTACAGGCCCTGATTAGTTTGCCCGTGTAGGCCGTGGCTGAGGCAGTCATATTAATAGTACATAGCACCTACATAGTACACAAAGAGTCTGTTCGGAAAAGTAACACATTGTAAGATGTGATTCCTAGCCATTTTGTCATTGATGACTTGACCAGTTGTATGTTGCAGTCAACTCTGCTCTTCGGGTTTCGTTGCCCTTTTGCCATACAGGCCAGTCCAAGTCGGGGGCCCATCGGACCGAACCACATCCTGATTTGCTCCCTTCAGAATAATAAAAGCCCGGGTGTGAAAAATCCAGCGATTTACCCATGTCTGGCGCTATTCGAGTATAGTCCACCTCGCAATTTTGGCTGCCTTCTCATGCATTATGCGAAACGTTTCGCTTCACTAGATATATATATATTTATTGGTCACTTATTAGGCGCTTGTACATTTAGAAAAACTGGTGCTCTTATTGCCAGTCAGCAAAAAAATACACTGAAACACAACTCAGGGCAAAAACTAAGAATTGCTAGTGGCGGCTGAAAAGAAATGCAATGGCCCGTAAAGTGGATTGCTGTCAGGTGTCCCTGAAAGACCAACCATTATCTAATGAATACATGTCTCTAAGACGTGCACCTAGCGAACGGTTCGCTAGGAGCACAGCAGTAAGAATGGGGGGGTTGCTCTGGAGAAAGACTCTGGGGCCACCTCACAAAGAAATCAATGTGTGTGGGCAGGCGCACATTGCGGTAGCGACCACCCGCAAAATGCACATGATTGGCGATTGTCAAAGATTCCGATATGCACCATCTGCACAGGTTTACAGCCGCAGCTGATTGGCCACTGCAGACATGCTTTGTGCCATGGCCGCATTTTTCGCATAAAGATATGATTGGCTCCTTCGGGAGCTGTGGAACGTGTAAACAGAACTCACTTTCCCCTAGCGACAACCCGGGAACTTGCGAGGGCTGGCCACCCAAAACAAAATTACGGAACGAGTGCGTAACCTCCGGTCTCCACAAGACGCAACGCGCTAAGCATTTGATGAGGCTGGAGATGTACTCACAGTTTTGAGGACAGGTGATGTCTGGGCCCGGATGGCCTCCACAGTGCCGGCCACGCACGTCATCCTAGGTGGGCCCCTCCGCTCCCCGGGGCTCGCGGCTCCAAATGTCAGCTTTGAGGGCAAATGGCCACTTTGAGGGCAGGTGCCGGCTCTCCGAGGCCGCCTTCCGGTTCCACACACCGGGAACGCGACTAGGAAGGAAAGAAACAGGTTTGTGAGTCAGCACTTTATACCCATTCATAACGTGCGCTCTCCTTCCCCGTCCTCCCTGTCGTCACCGGCCCCCACCCACGTAGTCTTGGAATGGCGCCAACTCGTACATTAACTCTCGTGGAAATGAAATAAATCTGCATGCCGGGGTCCTGTGCTGCAGTCACTCAACTCCTATAACAGACATGTCAAGTTACACGCCAATAGACACCTGTGCACTCCAACAATGTATTCCAAGTTTGGCGTGCATAAAAATCTGGAGGTAATTCTGTATCGGTCAGATTTTCCTGATGGGAATAATTACGATTTACCACCAGTTTACCGCACAGCCAACCTAGGAGTATGCCGTTGAAATTGAGGATTTACCTCCAGATCAGTGCGCGAGGTAAATCCTCCCTTTAATGCCAAAAACGGGAGTAATTGCCACAGGCAGCATTAGTTCTCCTGGCTATTCCTCCCCACCCTCCATCCCCTCTTTGCATCCTACGGACTCATGAATGTGATCTTACACTGCCACTAGTCATTTGTAGGTCATTTTGCAGGACCAAGTGGTGGCAGACCCTGTTGGGGCAGGCGAAGCGGCAAACTACATGGGGAGCACACCTAAATAGGTCAGGGGTGGGGGGAGCAGGAAGGTGCCCACCCAGACTAGAGCCTCTGAGCTTGCCGCTAATCGCTAAAAAGTGAAGCATTCCTTTGTTACAAACAAAGGAATGCATATTGTGAACCCAGCCTCTGGGATATTCTGGAGACCCACACCCTGTGCCCCTTGCCCTCTGCGTTGGCAGAGCCTTTAAAGTGGGGGTAATTTATAATTGATGGCTCATTTAACGAGTCATTGTTTTTACACAGTACGTGCTTAACATTTCAGTGTTAAGAACTGGACATGGGGTATTTTTATTCTGAAGGCCAGCACAAAGCATCAGTTAGCTGACCATACCTGCGCATTCTTCCGAGAGAATTAACGTGCCGCACAGAAAAAGTTTTAAACTATGTTCTTTAATTTTCATCTCTTTTTATCTGACACAGCAAACATTTTTGTGTATTACTTGTGAGTTACATGTGGATGTTTGGCAAGGTTAACTGTCATTTTCTTGCTTAAGTATTCTAGTGGCTGCTTTGGGGCATGGACTCAATGCATCCGCTCAGCATCAAAGCTCTTCATTTTCTAAACAAGCCAACCACTGCCCAGCACACACCAGATGGCTCCTCACACACGCAGACAGTAGTCTATGGCAAATCAATGCAGTGATATGTGTCCACCAAAGTTTTGTGCGCTGCACAAGCCACCACACTGTTTAATGGGGTCTATGTGGTGCTCCTCTATGTAACAGCACATATGCCTGTTTTTGTCTGATGTGTCCCATGTCAATACAATAGCACACTGGAACATTTTGTATATGTGGCTGTGACGAGTATGATATACTGTGCCCACACGTAAACACATAAATCAATCAAATACGTTGCTTCAAATTGTACATACACTAGGCCAAACACCCTTTCTACACAGCCACAGCATGATGTTCACTATCTCCAGGACAGCACTAATAAGAGATGCTAATGCCAGCTCTCTTAGATAAAGTATGGGCCTGCTCTTTTTGCAGATATAACACCTGAGGCCTGCGTAATGGTGAGGAGGTAGTGGCCGAGAAACTGGGGACCCTTTCCGATGCATTAGAAGCCGGATTTGTTTAAAACACTTCATCAGCTTCTTACTGGTCAGGCTCACGTCACTAAGTGGTACAATCCTTTTTGTGTAGCCTTTCTGTGCATTGTTTATTGGGTGTCTCTTATAGAGTATCCTTTCCTGTCTATAGACATAATTCCCTAAACAGGTTTCTGTATTGGGGGCTGGGCATACTCACACTAAGACCCAGACCCTCCTCATTTTAAACTCTCCAGAAACAAGAAGCAAAAGAGCCTGTGTACCCCATTTGAGTGGCTGATGGTGCAGACATGTTATACTCACTTCCAAAAACTTAAGCTTTCCCAATGAGTATTTATGGTTCATGGATACAAACATTTTAATGTTAGGGTGTGTGTTGTGAACAGTGATGTGAGCACCAAACCATGTGTCTTATGTATTTAGAGATTCACACATACAACCTTTTTATCACAGACTTCTTTATCAAATATAGAGACCTCTGATCACTATTCTATTCCTGAAATGATCTGTGAGTTAATGCAAAGCAGATATGAACATTCATTGGTGCTATTTGGCCCCTTTCCCACCCTCATAGAAGATTTTGAAAGAGTACAATAGGAGTGTACCAGACTGTCCATCTTGGAATGATAGCCTTCTATCAGAAAATAATTCATATGGTTAGTCTAGTATTGCCCCTTGTGAGGTGGTACGAATAGACCATCTGCAACACAGGGCCAGAGGTCAGTGGGCCCTTAGGCACCGGCAGGCTAGTTACACCACAGTGGGCTAGTAAGGACAGTTTGAAACTACATTCAGGCAAGGCCTTCCCTAAGAGCAGGTGACAGAAGAAAAGTACTTGAATTACAATGTAATGAAACCAGCATCGTTTGTATAGCAACGATTTATTGATATTGAGGAGGGGTTTTGTCGCCTGATACAGAGGTGTCGTTTGGGAGTGATGTGTGCCAGTCGGGGGTGCATTCTAGTGTTCCCCCTTGGTCCCCAAGTTGGATCGAAACTACCCTGACAGGGTAATACAGTTTGGCGGTAACTAATGAGGCTCATAGTTCAATGTATAGTTACACTAGTATAGCAGGTCCCGAGTGAAAATGTCTTTTTTAAAAAGGCAAAATAAAAAAAAAAGAATAATAAAAGGAATTAGAAATGCCTCTATGAGTGCCCGGCCCCTGGATGCACATGAGTGCAGGAAGGGACTGGCAGGCACGGTGGAGTGGAAGAGGGGAGTTGTGGGCGTCCCAAGTAAGTGTTTTGGGTTTATGTGTGTATGTGTGTGAGTATGAGAGAGAGTGTGAGTGTGTATGTGAGCCTCTGTGTGTGTGTCAGTCTGTGGAGAGGGAATATTTGCGATGGGGGAAAAGAGGGGCGAGGGGCCGGGGAGGGGTAAATGCGAGTGTGTTTGCGTGTTTGCATGCCGGAATGGGTGTGCCTGGGGTGGAGGAGATGAGGTAGAATGCTTGGGCAGGGAAGTGAGGAGGTGGGGAAGGTAAGGGAGGGTTACCTGGGTGAAACCCCCACATTTCTAAAAAAACCTGCCAGCGTGGGAGGGTTGGGGGCAGGCAGGGCAACGGCTTCCCGAGGTGATGGGGGTGCTGAACCCCCCCCCCCCAACCCACTTCCAGAAGTGATATTCTGCTTTTGAAGGCCGCAAAAACGGCCCAAATAAATCGATCTTTTTGGTGTACGGCCTTCAAAATGCGGAAATATCGCATATAACTTGTAAAACACACCTACCCCCCTGCAGTTGTGTTCCAGTAACACACACAAGCACTTGTAGTGATGCTCCTTAACACACACACACACACACACAGCACTGTGTGCTTTAACACAAATACAGCTCTGTGTGTCATTACACTCCAATAAACACACCCAGCTCAATCTGCAGCCAAACCCCTCCATCACAAAGACCATTCAGTTACACTCAGCCCCATGTGCATTTATACTCCTATAATAAAAACAACCCGATGTGATTACACTCCTATAACACACACTAACCCAGAGGAGATTGGCCTCAATATAATATTTATTTTTTATTTTTGTCGAATATAAAACATAGATTGTATGTATTCTGTTACGTTATTTATTGAGGGCATGGCTTTCATACCTGGCCTCTTATTACCAAAACTACTGCATTCACTTGGCCTGGCTCCGCTGTGTAGGTACTCAGTCAAGAGCCATGTCTTAATTTGATGAAACCTGTGCCTATGCATCTATGTAGGTTTGCAAGTGGTTTCCAGACACACCGGGCTGGGCGCGGCTCTTAATTACTGGGGCTAATACAAGGTAAGTATGCACAATTACGATGATGCAAGGCTCTAGAAATGGGTAGGAGAGGTTACCTTTAATTTACTGTACCCATGTGTGTCCTACTGTGACCAGTGACCCAGTCAAACAGGAGTGAGTTCAAACAAGTTTAGAGGATGCGGTCAGTGGCGACTGTCTGAGTCGCTTGTGATGTTCCTTCGCTGTTGGCCTTCTCCATTCAGTCATGACTACGCAGTTGCTCCTGTTCCTAACTCCACGCCACCATTGAAAAGCCTTTTCACCCCCACACAGTCACAAAGTCATCTCAGCTTAACATGTTGTCCTGCTCACGCCCAAACCTAATCTCAATTTACTGTTTTGCAAGTCACGTGCCTCATGCACCGCATTTCATCAGGACTTGTAGCATGTCATATTGAGTGAATAACAAAGGAACTGCTGGTATGTCTATGTTTCTAGATATGTCCTGGTAGCAGCTGATTCCAATCAATAAGTCCTGATGAAGCACTCGTGCGAAACATGTTCAAACTTCAAGTGCAATACATTAAGAATACCCTCTTAACACATTCAGATATGCCTTTACCAAAGTGTTCATCCTTTGACAGAGGACGGGAGGAGGGCAGAACAGAATGCAAGAACTGCTACAAAGCTCCTTCCCATGTAAATGTCGCATTTGCAATCAAATGTATCATTTAATCACGAGTGATTAAAACGGATGAGTGCAGAGAGGATGAGTGCATAGAAGGGATGAGTACCAGAGGGGGTGAGTGCGTAAAACAGGTGAACGCATAGCACACGTGAGGGCATAAAGCGTACAAGTGCCTGGAGCAATCGAGTGCCCAGAGTGAACTGACACGTCGCATAGAGCGGATGAGTATGTAGGATGAACGAGCACTGACGCATTCAGTACCGATGAGTGCGTAGAATGGATGAGTATGTTGAGCTACTGAATGCGTAGAGCATGAAACAGTCAAGAGTGCATGCCTGGGGCAGTCAAGAGCACATGCGTGAGGCAGACAAGAGGGCATGCGTGGGGCGGACAAGTGGACAGTCGTGAGGCGGACAAGGGTGCACGCGCGGAGCAGTCTAGACCGCGCAGGGCGGACCAGAGTGTATTGGATCAGACTGGGGCGCATAGAATGGATAGGTGTGCACGGTATGGGCTGGAACACATAGAATTGCGTGACGGATATAGTATGGTTTAGAATGCAGAGAACGTTTGAAAGAGCATATAACTCATCAAATCACACCCACGCTTACTCTCTCCTTTACATCACCACTCAACTAGAACACAGAGATACTATGACACCATTCGGTATATCTGTTCTCATACCAACATCCGCCGCTCACTCTACATCATTCTAAATTGACACTGCTGGTCTCACACCCCCCCAGCCAGGCGTTCTCCTCAGGCCTAACGCAGCCGCAGCCGTTCTGGATAAAACCTGCCAGAACAAACACATTCTCCTGATCTCTCAACCACCACACCTACCGCTAAGTAGCAGCTACTACACGGATATCGCACGAGCTGCACACATACCCGGTGCTCACATGTATCTTTTGACTCTCTCTACTCATCTGAACTGAGGTTCCCAAGGGCGTTCAACCTAACAGCTCCTTCAGACCATACCAATGGTATATAAGACGCTATATAAATGCAAAATAACATAACATAACATAAGATAAAAAAGTTGACTCAGAAGTAATTGTCCCACTTCTTCCCTCACCATCCAGAGCAGAGATTAGAGGCCCCAGCAATCGGGAGGAACTCCACTGCTCACCATTCTTTAACCGTCAGAAGAAACAACCATCTGCTGGTCCTATAATTGCCATTAATTGAGCTGAGCTCCAAAACTCCATCTTTACATGGTCCCTTGTGTGGAAAAACAGTTTAAAGTGATTCTGTGGTACTCTGCAAGACAGCTAAATAAAGCTAATGCCACGCTATGTTGCTGGGATATACACCACACACTGCTGCCATTTCCAAGATCCTCAGCTGCTCTGGAAGATCTGAAACGAAAGCAGGTAGGTTGGGTTAGGGATGTCCAACTCCAGGCCTCGAGGGCCTCGAGGGCGGGTTTTCACAATACCCCTCATGAATATGCATAAGATCAATTTGCATACAGCGAATCTAAATGTATGTACATTTTTCCTCATGAATATTAATGAGGGACAGCCCGAAAACCTATAGGCCGGAGTTAGACAATCCTGCGGGAGTAGGAAAATGCTGGACTTATATGCAGTTGTGTAGATGCGTGCAGAGCAGAAGTACCCTGAACTCTGAGTGCAGTTTGTTTCTAGGTGTCATTTGTCCACGGTACAGAGGTGTGCATTTATAGAGGGGACCCTCTGGTGCCCTTGGCACAAGGATGCACTGTCTGGTGGGTGGAGGGAGTGCGGGGGGTGGCAGGGGAGCTTGTAATTTGGTTTAACGTGTAAAGTGGTGTGTGAAGTGTGATGGGGGATCTTTCACATGCTGGTTGTGGGCAGTGTAGCTGGTATGTGTGTAGTACCTTAGAGCGCAGACCACTGAAAGGGTTAGTTGGGGGGTTAGTTGGAGAGTTAGTGAAGGAAGGACACAGCTGGTCTGACATGAAGGCCCAGTTAATTGGTGGCAGATTTCCCAGTTAGGGTCAAGCATAGATCAGGAAGTTAAAGAAACAGGTCTTCAATATAAATATTTTCTAGCACGCTTGTGGCACTGCGGGCGGGCAGTTCCCCACCCGTGTGGACACATTTGGAGTTAAACTACAGCTCGCGCCTGCTCCTTAAGGTTGATGGATGCTCTGACTATCATCACTTCATAATCAATGAGTCTGAGACAATAAGTGCCAGGGATGAGCCCTGGCAAACACCCCCACAAATTAAGCACTGAAGTCAAATTACACTCAATTCAGCAGATTGCTTTTATGAGGGAGCTCCAGAGTTTTGTCGCAATGTCAGAGACAGTTGATCCTCCCCATCTCTCTTCGTGGTGGATCATATGATTACTAGAAGCAGATAGCTGCTGGATCGGAGTGTTCTCCTTGGGTGGTAAGGGGCGACTTCACCTTGCATGGCACTACAAGAGGGATCTGTACCCTCAGAGAACTGGACTCTGGTGAGACCCCAGGCCCGTCCTTACTGCCCAATTCCTGGCTTCCCTCTCCTTACACCAGACATGGTCTCCGGCTTTACTCTTGCTAAGTCACTATTCTTACTCTTCCAGCTGTGCCCGTTTTAATTCATGTCCTCTGGATGGCACCGGCATGCCAGATGAGAGGCAGTTCATGCAGCTACTGCACTTGCTGCAATATTCTCTTAAGGTCTTGCACATCTTTCTGCAGGTGTTTCAGTGTAGGGTCACTAATTCGTGCCACGCTATCCTGCATAAAAACAGCCCCTTACCCCTTAGGGAGTCACATGCCTCCAACACCCCTTCTCTTCCCTTGCCCCCAGATTATCCGTCTATGCATTATAGAGCCTCCTCAGTTGGAAGTCTTTAGGCTTCCGGAGGTGTAGCCTCTAGGAGTGGCCACAATACTCCAGATGTGGACAGAAACCAGTTGTCTGCCAGCAAGTGATGCCTAGCACTGTGCGGCCCAACATGGCCTTTGCTCTTCTCTTAGCAATCCCTTTTACACATATAACACCCACAGGTGACATTGAATAGACACATATGAACCACTGACTAGCCAAGGCGATACAATCATTTTTGGTTGGAGGGGGGCGGGGGCGGTGAGAGCCGATTGAAGTCTATAGAAGGGTATGCCTGAGGTGAACCCACCAAATGTGCATGAGCTGAGAGGAAGGTCTGGTGGATCTCACCCCGATCTGGCACTCTCTCTCTGCCCCCGTGCACTCTCTCTGCTCGGTCTCCAATCCCTGTACACTCTCAGGGCCTCATTACGACCCTGGCGCGAAGGGGTCTGCGCCAGCGTTAGCTGCGCGGACCCCTTACCGCCAACTACGAGTTCCCGGAGCGCCATGGTCATTTTTCCGCCCGCTTTTTGCGGGCGGAAAAATCCATGGCGCTCTGGGACCTTGGTGTTAATTACGCCACCGTACTTTACGGTGGCGTAATTAACTCCTTCCCCACTCCCATTGAGCCCTATGGGGCCGAAATGGGAATGGGGAAGGGTAAATGGGTCAATGGGGACTTACCGCCCCGCCGACCTCGGAATGGGGCGGTAAGTCCGCCATCCGCCATGGCGTAAAGGGACTTTGCGCCATGGCGGAAAAGTCCGCCGATGGCGGAAAAAATCCGCCAGGGTCGTAATGAGGGCCTCAGTCTGCTCTGTCTCTTTGTACGCTGTGCGCTCTGTCTTTCTGTGCGTGCACTTTGTCTCACTGGACCTCTCTCTGCACTGTGTGCTCTGCCACTCTCTCGGGGCGCCCTGTCTCTGCCTGCTCTATGCACGCTGTACTTTCGGGATGCTCTCTCGGTCTGCTCTGGGAGCCTTGTGTGGTCTGTGTGCTGTGGTCTCTGGGCGCTATCTCGCTTTATGATCTTTTTGCATGCCTGGGCGTCCTGCCTGCGCTACCTACTCCAGGTGCTACGTCTACTCCATGTCTCTCTCACTCCCTCTGTCCCCTCTCTCTCTTTCTATCTCTCTCTCTCTCAGTTCTCTCTCTCCTCTCTCTGTCTGTCCCCTCTCTCTTCCCCAGGTTCTCTGTCTCTCTCCCCTCTCTGTCCCCCCTCTCTCTCTCTCTCTCTCTCTCTCTCTCTGTTCTCTCTCCCTCCCCTCTGTCCCCTCTCTCCTCTCCCTGTCCCCTCTCTCTCTCCTCTCTGTCCTCTCTCTCTTCCCCATGTTCTCTGTTTCTCTCTCTCTCTCATGTTCTCCCTCTCTCACTCTCTCTCCTCTCTCTGTCCCGTCTCTGTCCCCTCTCTCTCTACTCTCGCCACCGCTCTCTCTCTCTCTCTCTGCTCTCTCTGCCCCCTCTCTCTTCCCCATGTTCTCTCCCTCTCTCTCTCCTCTCTTTGTCCCCTCTCTCTCTCTCTCTCTCTCTCTCTGTTCTCTCTCTCTCTCTTCTCTGTCCCCTCTCTCTTCCCCATGCTCTCTCTCTCTGTCCCCTCTCTCTTCCCCATGTCCCCCCTCTCTCTCTCCTCTCTCTGGCCCCTCTCTCTCTACTCTAGCCACTGCTCTCTCTCTCTGCTCCCTCTCTACCCACTCACTCGCTCGCTCTTTCTCTTCCCTCAACCCTCTTTTTTTGGGGGTCATTTTCCTAGTACAACCCTGCTTGTCAAAGGTTGTGCAACACATCTTGCATGCGCATGCTCAATCCCCACTGTACAGGCATCCTTGGTATTCTATATATAGGGTAGGGTATATCCTGCTCATCGGGTCTCAAGAAAAGATGTATAGGGGGAGCATTGGAGTGCCTACTTTTGGAAGTTGGGTATTAACCTTTTTTTTTTTTAGGGAGTAGAAGGGCTCTCTGATTATTGACTGGGGTACTGTAAGGCAAGTAAAATACAGTTTATAGGTATTTTTGTTTCAACAGTTCATTCTTGGTGCGCAGTAATAGCCATACATGATTTGTTTTTTTTAACCTTATAGATCGGATAACAAAATAGTGGAGCTCCTCTGTGTGGTAAGTGCTGCTGATGTTTAGGGGTTGAACACTGTACGGGCCGCAGCAAGGACAAACACCTGCTCATGTGTTACTCCCTGTTTTTTAGTTTGGGCTGTTAGGTGGTGCTTTAGCACCTCCTATAAGATGAGACTATTGCATTAGAGTACAGATAGGGGGAAATGGCATATTAGAAGGGACACAAAGCTTGTAAGTGTTGGTTGGCTATTGGCCCATCCATTGACTGCCTATGGCCATTTCCAGCAAGTTCTTGCCACTCCCGCCCAAAACACCTCCTCATGGGAACTCTTTGAGCTTGTTTTAATTAAGCCTTACTATCAAACTTTGCACTCAAAGTGCCTGCCATTGTTTTTCAAAGCAGTCTTTTGAGAGTTAATGACTTAACAGTGCTACTGGTGTAATAGAAAATGTCTTAAAAAGGCCTGCCTTCAGTCACTCTATTTATAAGCACTATGCGTGTCCTTCGCTCAAGTCCTGTTATACACAAGCATTGGCAAAGGCAACAGTTCTGGCTCATGTATGAGTATTAAGCATTTGCCAGGAACTGCTGTTATATGGCCAGGTACTCACACCATTTTGCAGCTGCTACCATCAATGGCCAGTCAACACCACTACGGCAGTGCCTGGCAAGTACCTTTTACATGCCCACACAAAAATCCGAACTGTTGGCATTGCCAATGCTTGTTTTTTCTTGGGAGTATTTGCTTAATTTTAGGGCGTAAAACAGGTAGTACTAAGCTTATCTAGAGGGCTGTTCTTATGTTAACAGTAGAGATCTTACAGATGTTATCCTGTAAAGCACCTCCTGGTGCTAAAGCGGCAAGTATACTACGCCGCTTGGTCATGCAGCGAGACATCCAATGCATGCCTCCAATGCACTAAGCGAACAGTTCCCTCATTAAATGGTATCTTTAATGAGCAGGTATAGTGGGTGCATAGCCCCAATGCCACAGCCAAGGTCATGTCTATGTAGCGCAGAAGCTTTTAAGATTCTGCTCTTGTTTCTCTGGGTGGGATAATACCTGGGCAGGATATGCACACAACTAAGAGGATAACAGCAGTGAGGGGCTGTGAGGGTGGCACGGGCCTCCAAGTTAAAATATTAAATCAAGTATCCCCAAGTGGATCGTATAGGCCCAATTCACAAAATGTGCCCTGTATCAAGCGAGATGCCTGTGAGCACCTTCGATTTGCCTTTGCAACCCTATTCCCAATTTGCAAAGCAGAAATATGGAACACATCTAGAGATGCATGGAATATCTTTAAAATGATTATGTGCAAATGCAATTCACAAAGGTTTGCTCAGGAGCATCTCCAGATTTGCTCCAGTCTTGGGTTTAGCGAGTATGAAAAAGGGGTAAAGAGCACACGACAGATGTTCAAGGCATCGCCAGACATGCTGCCGTTTAGACTTTGTTAATCAGAAATAAAGGGACTAGGTTCAAATCTGAGATGGTCCAGGCATCTCTGGGTTTGCACCAGTCTTAGGCTTTGTGAGTTCAGAAAAAACAAGGGGCAGGTGCACATCTGAGATGGTCCAGGCATCTCCCGATTTGCTCCATTGTGCATCTTGGATAATCAGGCCCCATAGGATTAGGTCACCACAGGCGTGAAACCCCAGGGTGTCTCATAATACTTAGAACATGTACTCGATGGTACTTGTATTCGTATTCAGATTCTTTCTTCTTTTTCTTATCAGCATTACTGGTTCTGCTCTAAATTGGTTTTGTTCCTATCTCTCTAATAATTCTTTCTCTGCCTCTTGGACTGGTAAACTTTCCTCTGCTGCTTCTCCTCATCATGGGCTCCCCAACGCTCAGTCCTTGGCCTTCTTCTTTTCTCTGTATACACTGCCCCGCTTGCACACATTATCAAACCGTTGTCTCTCCGACCACTTCTATGCCGATGACACCCAAATTTACCTCTCTTTCTCTGCATTCCCTGATCTTATTCACAGCATCTCAGACTATTTACAAGCTGTTCAAACCTGGATGCACTGCCATTTCCTTCACCTCAATCCATCCAAAACAGATATTCTAGTCTTCCCCTTGTCTAGCATTCCTTCTGATCACTCTCCTATTGCAAAACCTTTCCTCCTCACATATCTCTTTTTCTTCTTCTGCTAGTAATCGGAGTGATCTTGGACTCTAGTCTTTCCATTTCTTGTCACATCTCAGCTACTACTCGCACCTGCTGCTTGCATCTTTTCAATATCTGTGAAATGTGCCCCTTGACATTTCAGAATAGTAAGCTTCCAATTGACTTTCTCGTTCTTTCAAGGATGGTCTGCCCTTCAAGTACACCCAAATGAATAGTCTGCTGCTGCACTGTCACAAGTGAAGACTCTCTCTAAATCCCAGCCATGAGCCCCCAGCTTTGTCACAATTCATTAGGCGGTCACTCTGAACTCAGGGAGTTCCTTCCCCCCCTCACCACCAAGCAGGTGGCGTGCTCCCAAAGTGCTCATACAGAGTCAACTTTAGTGAGGCCTCCAACCTATCTGCACCACCCCATCAAATACCCTCTGTACAACCAACAAGCTAGGAATCAGGCCGGTGTATAGTAAGGATATATATTTATTTAAGGTTCGACAAAGAACCATAAAACAACCAAAACATCAACCACCAATGCCGTGGCACAACACACTATCACAATTTCAAATTACTTGCACCAATTGACTGACTTGTATTTTTAATGAACTTGCAGATATTACAACACACAGGTCACATTTAGAGACTTTACATCAACACACACAGAGGATGTCTTGAACATTTGAAACAACCCCCAGTGAATGCTTGGGCTTATCACAATGCTCTTCTCTCCCAGAAACCCCCAGCCCCAGTCAAAAGCTATATATCACCCCTTAATTTGAAGGCAAGGTACAGGTAGTGGGAATGCAGTAGCAAAATCGTGTTTGCTTTTATTAAAAAGGCAGGGTTTGAAAAATAGACACAATGAAAAAAAATACTTTTGGGCTTATTATTTGAAAGGCAAAGTTTAGGAAAGGAACTCAACTGGAAAATAATTTAGGTCTTTTTATTTGCATAAAATGCAGGGCCTTGTGAAAATCATTTTGGGATGCAAGTACATAAATGGGAAATTTTGTTTTGCACACTCTACATTCACTTGAATGGCAGCGTTTTGGGGTTACTTATTTTGGGATTATGGATACCCACCTTCTGTACGGAAGGCAGGGGTTTCAGAAAGGTAGAGTCACCCAAGTACTTTGTCTGTAATGGCTCTTACACACTGAGCATGAGCTTTGTTAGTTTCAAACTCTAACAACACTCATCCCGTGATTTTCTATATCAGAATTAATTGATTTAACTTCAATTCAATGCCCTAAGAATCTAGACAACTTCCACCCTCCCTGAACTTTAATTGAAAGGATTAAGGCAGGTAGTTCCCAACACAATTCCATTTAAATGGATAGGGTGATTTTCTATAGTGGAATTAATTTTAGTTTGATTTAATAAAATGTGCCAAGAGTCTCCCCAGTTCCACCCCCCTAGCCGCTATGCGAGATGAAGATTAAGGCTGGCAGATTCCCTGCTACTCTTGTTGGCATGTGGATTAATCTACTTACATGGGAGGCCTTGGTTATGGGGTATCCAGAGAAACAGCAGGGCTCCCCTGAGGACAGCACAGATCTGGTCAAAGGCTTCAGTCAATGGTAGTCCCCAGCACCCATATTTCCTCTGGCTCCTGAAATGGCAGGCCCAGCTAGCTTCTAGATTTCCCAGTATCCCACTCCCATGCAATGTTTAAGGCCTTGGTAGCTCCCTGTCTCTCTGCTAGTTGTTCCTGGCAAGAGTCCAGAAGTAGACTTCCTCCAGCAATGGAGTGGGAACGTCAAGGGAAAATGAAAAGTCCAAAGAAAGGTCCCAAGAGTCAAAAAGTCAAAGAAAGATCCCTCTAAGATTGTAAACTGATCTCTTATAGGGCTGGTGACACTCCATTATTATCATAATTCCCATGCTACGGATTGGCCAGCTCTCTCCCTCCCCCAATACGCCACTGCCTGTTGATTGGACAAGGAGTCGGGAGGTGTGGATGATGGACGCGGAGGGAGGAGAAAGATTCATTATCCCAAAATGACAAGTAAGTTTAACTTTTAGTGTTCCTAAAAATCTAACAATATACCAGCTACCCTAATTTTTCATATAACTGCAGGCACATATATATATATTTGAGATCTATATTTTATGGCAAGTGGGAAAATACTAATCATATCTCAGCACCCTCTTCCCTGGAGGAGCTACTGTTTTTATCGATTTATTCCTGAGCCGAGATAGTCACAACTCTGACCCTTCATGATTCAAACCTTACTTCCATAACCTATCACCACACAACATTTCCATTCCCTCAGAATGATGAGAAGGCCAGGATCATAATTGTCTTCATAACTCAGATTGTATACATCACACAGGATTCATATTTACATGATACCGACAGACTTCTTATCCCATTTAATATGAGTACGGGTGAACTCACTGGGACATACAATTCTCTTTTTATTCAGGAAAAAGGAGTCAAATGTTTATCAATGACAGTGCTTCACCTATTCCCCTCAGTTTCACATAGCCCCCACCTATTCCGCCCCCACCTATTCCTAAGTTTCATTTCTCTATCATCACTTGACACAAACATCTTCTTATCAGCGAGGTCTCTTTCATACACAATGTTTGATCATCCATTAGTGGCTGTGAAGCCATTTCTGGAGGTCGAGACTGCCCTGAAAAGGTCATTTCTGTTGGCCACTACTGCACAGTTAATGGGGAGACCTGACCTTAAAGGTAAATTCTGCTGGCTGTGTTATCTACAACTCTCACAATTTGGATCTAATTCTCTGTTATTTCTTTGCACTTCTAACTGAACCAGGCCTGCTTTTCCTGGTGGCCCGGCCCCCAGGCCTTAGGTTCATAGTTTCAAAGGCACAGACATTTAAGTTCAGTTGGGAAAACACCAGCTGAATCCATACTTCAGAAAATACAGCTTTAAATCAACACTAAAACACTTGTGTACAGGCACGTTATAAATGCCATATCATATCATAACCGGATGGGCTTACATATAATATTTTAGCATTATATCTGGGCATGTTGTTTAAACAACAATCTTTCTTGACACACGGCTTGGACAGATATAAGTACACTTTAGGTATTATTCACACATAGGCCACAGTTACATGGAAAATCAAACAAGTGGGCCTTTACATTTGGATGTCAGTTTATTTGTGAAAAGTAAGTGTCTTTCTCAGAAATATGTCACTTGGCTTCACTTTTTAAATGTAAGGCACAATTCCTCCTTGGCATTTTTACATGCCTATAATTTCAATGTGTCTTTTCCCATGTGTACTGCTGCAGTTTTGAATCTGTCAAAATGTGCCTTTTCTCAGTTTACACAAAGTCAGCATCTGCAGCACCAGATGTCATTTCTTATTCATTGGGCATATCCATCAGTGTTAAGCTTGCAGGCCTTCACTTGCACACCTGTCCATTTCAGTGGAGTTGACTAGGCCAATTTCTTTCCGTTTCACTAGGCCTTATGTTGGAAATCACTGTTGTGTACTGGCTTTTATATTTCAATGAAACTCCACATTAGCCAGTTTCACTCTCACAATAGGGACCGCCTAGCATGGCCCCTCCATCTGTGTCACTCTGGGGCTGTATTTTCACCCCACGAACTGGATCCTAATCTGGGGTGCCACAAAAAGAATTATAACAGGAACAGTTGCCTTCCAGCTTCACAGGTCTCACTTCACCTTTACTCTGACTGTTTCTCACCCTTGTACTCCTCAACCTGATGTTCTTTCCTTCCTTTCTATTCCTTCTTCTATCCTCCCGCCTCTTCCTCCCACTCTCTCCTTTCTCCCCCTCTGATGTTATTCCCAAAGGTGTAGCCAGGATTTTCTAACAAGTGAGGTCTGAAGCTAATGCAGTTGGGCCACCGCAGTGACATTAACATCTGTAAATTCCCACACACTCTGCTGCTGAGTGGGCATTTACAGATTTTGGGTGGGCATTGCCTGTTCAGGCCCTACCCTTCCTACGCCTCTGGTTATTCCCTCTCATGTCTATGCCTGCTCTCCCTCTCCACTGTACTACTCTCCACTCCCACATACACCCTCATTTCACTCTCTCAATCACCTTTCTCAGTGTTACCTACTCCCCTACACTCCCACTCAGTCTCATTCACCATGCATGCACTCTCTCACCCAAGTACGACCTTCCCTCACCAGTCATTACCTTACATTGCACACGCTCTGTAAATCTCTTCCATGCTCCGCTTCACTGTGCTTCCTACTTGATGTAATCCTCTCCTTCCCCTTCATTGGCTTCTACTCTAACTTGCTCCCATGAGCCCACCATTGATTGTCCCCCCTCCCAAGGGTTGGGTTGTGCTGCAGAAATTGAATAAAATGTCTTTCAGGCATCACCCACTTTTCCATCAAGGATTTGACAGGGTCCTATGCTGTCATTCCGACATCCGGATCAGTGGTCTAATGGCCTCCGCCAGTCTGCGACAAAGTGCTGTGAGTGCCGATGTCGGACGTTCCTCTGTCCCGTGGATCAGTGCGTCTTTGGTTTGCCAGCCTTTCCTAGTAGAACATCGCTTTGATACTTTGCTGGAGACATCAATGGTTCCAAATTAGGCTACTGTCAAATCGCTCTTATCCGAATCCAATACATTTCAAACCGCAAGAGTTAAAATTCTACAAAATCAAGTCGCCAGCATTGTACCAACTCCTTCACATTCACTCATACCAAACCTGAATCACTGAATCAAGAATGACCTTTAAATGACCTTTTAATTTGGAAAAGTCTTCCTGTATCGCTTAGACATCAATCTAACTATGGACTTCTTAAGTGACAATTAGAAACATACTTGTTTCTTAATCACTTGTCTAACCTCATAAAGGAGCTGAAATGATCAAGTACCAGGTATCCAGTGGTCGAAGTGTTTGAAAAGAAGTAGTGGAACTATGTTCCCTCCTGCCTGCCCATGCTCCCCACAAACCCTGTTGCTGTGCTCCCTCCCACGCGCAATCAAAACCCCCAAACAAACACAGCTGCTGTTTAAGGGAATGTTAAGTGCAGTGCACTGAAGTGCAAGTTTCAATTTCTTCCAACACTTATTTTAAAGTAAACCATTCCGGAATGTTTATTTTCAAAATAAAAGTATATGAACAGTAAAACATTTTTTTTTTTTAAATAGAGGATCACCGCTCCCAACCGCTCGTGCTCACTTCCACCACTGAATGTATCATTCAGTGCCTAGCACTTTAACACCCACGGGTCTTCAGCGCCCTAAAAAGAAAGTTAAAGTAACATAGCATAGTTGAAAAGGGATTTTAAAGCACATTTGGTCAGTTACATTGACAAAAACTAGCCGCTGCCTTGTAGTAACTCGCCACCTGGCCCACTTTGTATTACAAACGCTGACCCACACTAGTATTTTGGATGGGCCCTCTGAGCATTGCCCTGTTGCCCAATAGGCTAATCACAGCCCACACATAACCATCAGGTTAGGAGGTTTCATCAGGATTAAAAATGTCTAGTTATGATGTCAAAACCAAAGCCATATAATTAATGCTCCTGGTTTTATGATATTTATTTTTCCATCATTTCAGTCTGTATGCATACATACATTTAGTTTGTGGCCATTTTATCAGTGTTTATCCACAGTTATTATTTGTCATATAAAAAGATATGTTGCCACCAGTACTTCTCTGAACTTTTTCCAATGAACAAAAATAACGTATTGTTATGTTATATTATGTTATTGTGAATGGAACACTGAGGGAGGGATACAAGCAGCGGCCCGCCGAGAAAGAGATCAAAGGAGAACAATATTTTACCGCTCAATGGAAGGAAGAAAGCATGGTTCGCCCAGCATAGCCCAAACGAAGGGGGCAGAACAACAATGTCAGGGACATCCACGGTCACTGGCGGCTGATGACCGCGAGTACTCGGAAGGCGGGGTTATAGAAGACCTGAATAGAAGCTTCCCGGCCGTACCCGCTCCCCTCTACCCGGGAAATATACTCTCATGCAAGCGGGGTGACATTAATCAGGCCAGATATGCTCCCCAACAGCCGGTGGATTACCATCGAGCGGTTCCGTTCCCATTGCAGCGGAAAGCCGCGACAGAGGAAAATGTGGGAGTACCGTATTATATAGTTCCCCGCCAACACTCACCTTTCATTTCTAATTGCAGCGGTCCAACGGCCGTGGCAGTGCCGGCTCGCGTGGAAACCGGTGTTCCTCTCAGTTACCCGGGCTTGGCAGACCAGGCAAGGAGGCAGCCTTTATTACGAGAGGAAGGAGGCGGGGCTTATGGGAACATTTATAGACAACCTGAACAAGACCTCCCTGATTGGTTCACTACACTCCAACCCCTATATAAGGTGGACACAAATGACGGACTGGGTGTGTCTTCTCCATTCCCTTGTAGGAACCCCAGAGAGAAGGAGCTACACCTGAGACGCTGTGGTCTTATGAGGACTAGCTACACCTTCGTGAAGCCTCATCCTCACTATAGAAGAAAGAAGAAACCTTTCTTAGAACCTTTGATAAAAATCAGCAATCTCTGTATCCTGAATAAAGGCCTATTTAGTTCAACAATCCTTGCTGTCAGGACTCTCATTTTACAGTTATGTTAACTGTATTTGTTTAGCACACGTTCGCCCAAGGGCATCATGGCACCGAAGAGGCAAGGAGTAGTTGCGAGTAGCGGATCTTAGAAAAGCAGGGTCTTTCTACGGAAGGCAAAGTGATCAATGGTGTCTCGCAAGGGAAGGGGACGGTTGTTCCATGCCTTTGCCGCAGCGACCGAGAAGGCGCGGCCTCCCTTGTGGGCTAACTTGAAACGAGGTACTGCCACCCACAGGGTGGTTTGTGAATGAAGAGTACAAGTAGGTCGGTAGGGGATGAACTTTTCTGGCAGATATTCTGCTCCCATGCCATGAAAGGCTCGGTGCACTAAGCATATGAACTTAAACTAAATTCGGTGAGCGACGGGGAGCCAGCGTAGATGTCTCAACAGAGGAGTCATATGGGCTCCGAAAGGAGGATGGATGATAAATCTAGCATTGTATTGAAGCACACGCGCGGTGGTACACGGAAAAATGCAACCGAGTTACTCTTTATCAATGTCAGCTTCATTTTTATCAGAACAGCAAGCGGCTGCTCCCGAGATTGCTGCCGACCTCAGATACAGTACTCTACATCTATTTTTTTAGGCACATTTTACACTCTCCAGGCTGCCAGTCTGCAATGCCATTGGCATGCTGTGCTCCACTAACAACATGGTGCAACAAGCAGAAAGACCGTTTTCTCGCGTTGTTTCCGTTTTCACAAATAAACACAAAGAGATAGCATATTTGATTTCCATCTGTATTTATGTGTAAAAAACCTGAAAAAACTTAAAAGATCGATTTTTAAATATGTGCCATTGCAGAGTCAAAACTATATTTGCATTGCTGTTTATTGCATCAGTATCTCTCACGACTTGCTCCTAGACCGAAAGCAGGCAGCGCTGGCCACTGACTGCCAGGCTATTATGCAAGTCTATGCAAAAAGGACGAGCATACTCGTCCTTGGCACTTACGGGGTTAATAGCACCAGTTTTCCTATGCAGCCCATTACACAATGCACCACATTGCCTTCCGAGCACTTTGAAACTGGCTTGGCAAAGTGGAAATTGACCTGTTAATTCTATAACCAACATGATGGCACACTTGCCACATTGAAAGATCTCTCGGTGGCATGGCCACGTGTATGTGCACCCCTGTCACATGTCCAGCACAGTGTCAGGGAGCCGTCCATGTTTGCATGAGTCTACATGCAGTCAGCAGATACTTTGCAGATACTAAGACGGACAGCATTGCTGCATCAGGGAGTCAGTGTCCAACAGACACGTGTTCTCCAGTTCTCTAATGCAAGGCAACTTACAGTGTGCAGGGACATGAGGCAGCCGAGTCAGGTTATTTAATTGGGGGTCAGCCCCTTTCTGCCCCCCCCCCCCATAGAAAGGCTGCCACCGCCTATATGTTCCACGCACCTGGAACCGTGTGCTATGAATATGGGGTTAATCATCATTGCTCTTTGCAATGGCATGAAATCGACTTCATAGTCATGAAGGAGTTGCCACCATTATTCAACATGACGCTGTCCCAAAAATCAGCATGAGATTTACCCTCGCGCCGCGCCGCGCAGCAATCAAAGTAACATGAAACCAACAGCAACAAGAGAAAAGAATTGAACTAGAAACAGTGGTAGAAGTGTGCCAAAAAAGTAGTGGAACCGTGACTGCGGAAGGGAATGAGAGATGTGGGAGGGAGAAGGTTGCAACACATGTTTCAAGCGATTATGGAGGCCCAGGTTGGCAGTCTAGTGGGTGAAACAGATGTCAGTTTATCTGTAACTCCCATCAGGAGGTAAAGTGAAGAGCTATGTTTTAACTTAAAACAGTTCCAGACTGGTGGGAGTGTTTGTAAAATGTACTGAAGCTGTTAACAATAAAAAAATATAAGCAGTGGTACTCCGCTCCCGATAGCTCCCGCTCACTTCGACCTCTGTCTAGAAAGCATCACAGGCATGTTGTGAACATGGGAATGAGATGGTAACATTGACACAAAATAAAAAAAAAGGTGATGTGACATGGATTTACACCACGCACTGCTGCCTTTTCAGTGGTCTCAGGCGCTCTGGCGGATCTTAAAGACGGAGGTGGCTTAGGTTAGTGGGGAGAAAGGGAAAGCTGCTTAGAGGCATACAATTTGGAAGGGCCCTTGTGCTGTGTGCCGGTCTGTTTCTAGGGGGTCTGTGTCAAGGGTATTGAGCAGTGGCGGGCAAGTCACAAATCAAACACCACTGGCGCTGATGGAAGTGCATCCAGTGAACATGCACCACCCAGCAAGTGGGTGGCAATGCGGCTTTAGGATGGTAGGGCACAGGTTTCTTTAAAGGTTCTTCCTACAGTAATAAAACACGGAGCTTCTGCTCTGGACATTTATATACAAACTAGTGTGAAAGCCCGTGTACACAGGTTAAAGTGTGTGAGGAGAAAAATGTTCAGAGTGTTAATATATTATGTGGTATATTTGATTGTAATTGATTCTAATTCATGTTCATGGAAAACAAAGATTTGTTTAGGTTTTCATTCACACAGTAGGACCACTATACATTTCCTAAGGCAACAGCTCCCTCTAGCGGTGACAACAGGCGAAGCGGATAGTTTCTACTACACCTGACTGCATCAGACAAACATACATCTGGCCTTTTATTATATTGTATGATTTCTGCACATGGATCTGCAATAATGGTCAAGAGAGGGAACTATACTCCCAATCTCACAGAAGGTGGCCTTGAAATTGTGGAACAGGATCCAGTTGCCACCCATTAAAGCCACTCAGTGGCCCTGATTAGAGCAAAACAATTCCAAGAGGTCAGCGCTGCAGCATATGAACAGGAACTGCAGTGAGATAGATCCAGCCCGGATCCCCAATTCCCTGGATCAGCTCAGCAGAGCCAAGTGTCCCGGTGGAGCAAGGCAGTGGAGCATGCAAACCGATGCCCATTATATAGCTTCATACTGGAGTTAAGGGATTGGATCGATTTTCCGTGTATGAGCAGCAAATGGTCCGCGTTCATGGGCATCTGCCCAGAGTAATATCCGTAACCACCGCCATTTCGCAATCCCACCACGCATCCATATTGGCATCTGAGCTGTGGTGAGTGGCTCACGTTAACGCTCTTGCTGCTCTACTCCTAAACAGCACTCACATGCACTACTTCTCGCATGGGCATGGCACCCAATGATACAGCTCTTCTGCAAGTTGGCGGACAGGCATTCCCACACATAACAGCGGTTTTAAGGAGTATTGATCAATGCCCAGCCATGCTGCTTGCTGGTGTCATGACTGTCTTCAGCTAATGTTCAGCGTTCAGTACAGAGCCATTTAACATCATCCTGGTGCAGGTCCTATTACACTGCCTACCGAATCTGGCAATCGTGGCGTGAAATGCAGGTCAGCCAATCCGCTTGTCCATCGGGCATGAGCCCCGCATACCACATCGAGGTAGTTTGCACCATGCCAGCATGCCATTTTAGCATTGCCAGCCATACGCTGCACCTAGGAGGATGCTTGGCAGTGCAGGCCTCTGTCTCCAGCAGGTGCGAATGTTCCATCATTGCCTAAGTGCCAGCCTCACTGTCCAGTTCTGGATGCCTCAACATCACCATATGGTGATAGAATGGGCCTTGCCCAGAGCCACCCTGCTTTCATTGAAAACAGAACAGAAAGTAATATACTGCCCATCAGAACAGGGGTCCAATGGGGGGAAGAAAGACCACCACAAAAAAAAGAACCCCATGGCCATTAATGGAATGTGCCTCGAGGTCCAAATACCAAAGCACCGGTAACCAATTGACAAAGAGACCGGCAGCAAGCATGGAGAACCACAGAGCTGTGACGCACCTCTAACTGTCACCACCTGGGTGCTTGTATATCACGCCACTGCCATAGGACAGAAAGAGAACATGCGCAGTAGTGTGAAAGGTCAGAAGAAGCACGCGGACACTGATGCAATTTCAGCTGGTTTTATTAAACAATAATCAAAAAGGCCTATCTTTTCCTATTTCTATGGGATATTCCCAGCCTATATAAATAAAGAAAGTGCTCGACAGTCGTTGGGAGGTTACCAAAATAAATAGTAAGTCTGCTGTTCAGAAACGAATACTAAATGACTTTACTAATATTCTAACCAAAAACAAGGTCAGGAGAATGTCACCCTTCTCCCGATTATCTCTTTTGTAGAATTCTAATTTGCTTCAAGGATATTGCTAATGGGCTCTTATTAAAAATATTTTGTGTCGCCTTCTGTACTAGTTCTTGCAACTCTTTCATAAGGTCTTTAGGTTTGCCTTCTTCCCTCGGGATTGACTTCCAGGAACTCCTTGTAGTTTACTGTCTTATACGTTGCCCTGGGCTGATTTGCCGTTTGGATTTAACAGTTCCTTACGGGCATAGGCTTACTTGACTGTTAATGTTCTCCCTCTGCTGGGGTGATTTGGTTTGTGTCTCTTTGCTCTTATGAGCTTCATATGCTTTTACTTCATAGAATTCGCTTTCTCTTATTGGAGCATTGTCTCCCTCCGATTCGCTTCGCTCTTCAGTCTTCAAAGTACCAGGTATTTTCCCTTCTTCCTAGATACTTGTGCCTCTGCTTGAAAAGTCTCTTTTTAAGGCTTAATCATGTGTCCTTTTCTCTCATTTCTAGTACTCTCTTTCTCTTAGATGTTCCACTATTACCTTGGTATCTCCAGGAGAACGTCTCGTAGCCGAACATGTTCGGCTCTTATTCATTTGTTCCTGTTCTCCGGCTTCTTGATTCTGCCGGTGTCTCGCTCTCTGTCGGCTCCCTCTCGCAGTCACATATCACTGTGTGTACGTGCTCCCTTGCCGATTCCTCAGGCGAGTGGTTTTGGCATTGTTATACGAGCTGTGACGAATCTGAGGATGTTGTCCCTTCTGCCCTAGGCTATAGACCTTTCCCAGGGGGGCTACGACGGTGCCTCCACTGAACAATATTCCCCCTAGGGGTGGTGTACAAAGGGAGGTTCACCTGGGAAAGAAGGCCCCTTATGGGATTAGAGACGGCCTTTCTCAGGAGATGCCATATATGTCCTCTGTAATAAACCATCACCACAATCCATAGTGTCAATCAATACCCAGATAGTAGTACCATTTGTTACTGTGAGGTTAATTCACATCAGTGTGTAGAACTGACTAGTAACCCTAGGAATAGTGTGGCAAGGAAGAGGACTGGACGCATGATGATCAGTCCTCCAAATAGGTGGGAACGGTTTAGTTGTTTTCCATCACGGATGGACCCAGGGAAATACAAATATGCTGGGCAGAGTCAGAACAAAAGAGATCCACTTCCAGTCCGAAAGCATGAGAGAAGCAGAGCCGAGGAGCTGCAGGGAAGTACCGCCACGAATGCCAACCAACGTGAGCAATACAATCCGCTCCTGGAGGAGGACCTCTAGGTCATGCTACCCTCACAAACTGGCAAGTGGTCCCTGGCCTAATCCGCTATTGAAAAGTGGACTCCTGCTGGCAAACCGAGAACCTGAATGGGTGGACGTGCCGTCCACGGCAGAACACCCAAAGGGGAAGTGACGAACCTGACTCCGACCACTCACGCGACACGAACGCCACGGAATGGACAAAAGAAAGCCTCATTGGCCAAGAACTACCGACAGGAGAAACAGGTGAGCGAGCAGGAGATGGGTGCAGGAGATCTGGGAGGCTATGGGGAGTCCTGGAAGAAATCCCTAGAAAAGCCACGAACCTTGATAACAAACACATGCAGAGATCATTGGTGGCACATCACTCCTGGATAGCAGACAGACAGTCAGAGATCAGAGCAAGAGAAGAGGTGGCAGAAGGGAGCCTGAAAATGAGTTGAGTGTCATCCGCATAGCACTGAAAATTGGGGCAGAGAGTAGCAATGCAGTGGGCAAGAAGCGCCAGGTATTGGTTGAAAAGCCAGGTAGAGAGGTTAGACTCCTGGGGAACACCACAGGTAGAGATATAGATAGAGATAGAGGAGAGGAAGGACCCAAGTTGAACCTGGTAGGATTGATCAGAGAGGAAAGAGGTCAGCCAAGCTAGGGCCTGATCAGTGATACCCAGGTTATCACGGAGAAGGTTGAGCAGGATGGCATGGTTGACCGTGTCAAAGGCAGAAGAGAGATCAAGTAAGATGAGGACACAGGGGGTGATGCAATCGAGGTTGGAGAGCAGGTCTTCCCGGATGTTCAGGAGAGCAGTTTCCATGCTTCTGGCAGCTCTGAAGCCAGACTGATGGTCATGGAGACAACCAACAGATTCAGTGTGAAGATTAAGCTGGGAGATGGCCAGCTTTTCCAGGAGTTTGCCCAGGAAAGGAGTGGTGGAGATTGGGCAATAGCCGGGCAGGACGGGTATGCAGAGAGTTTCTTAAGAAGAGGGTGCACCAAGCCCCTCTTCGACGATCTGGACCATCTGGGTATCACCTACACTAATTATGCTGATATTCAGATTCTTCTACCTCTTTCAGGTGATCATAACGAGGACTCGGACTTGGTGAATAGTATCTACATCATCATTCAGGCATGGATGGCCACCCATGGTTTATGCCTGAATGACGATAAAAGAGTTTATCATCCTGGGCACCACATCCAGCCTAAAAAAACTCAGCCCCGATTATAAATCCTTTAACATTGACGGTAACAACATTAAAGTTGCCAACGAGGTGAAAACCCTAGGTTACTATCTTGACTCCTTGCTCACATTCACCAAACAAGTAAACTCCATGGCCTCCTCCACTGCATATACATGGAAACCCATCAGAGCAGGTAAACCCTTCCTTTCTATAAAGAGACGTATCACCCTAGCCAGAGCTTTAATCCTATCCAAACTTCATTACTGTAACTCCCTACATAGGCGCCGACAAATACATTATCAAAAAAATACAAACCCTCCAAAATAATGCCCTTAGAGCTGCCCTTAACATTCCCAAAAATGAACATCTCAGCACTGAGAAGACAACACAACTGCCTATCTACCAGTAAAAAAATACAACTGAAAACGGCCTCCCTCACTCACAAATGCCTAAACAATGCAGCGCCACAATACCTCACTCAGAGAATCAAGATAAAAATATCCTCCAGGCCCACCAGAACACAGAACACCAACTGCCTCTATATGCCCAGATTCAAACTCTCCAAAGTAGTAGGCAGCAGCTTCTCAGTCAAAGCAGCGCTGCTCTGGAACTCCTTACCCCATCCTCTTCAAGCAGACCAACCATACATGATATTTAGGCAAAACCTCACTAAGTGGCTAAAAGGCTCCGACTAGCAACCATCACCGGAATAGAATACCAACCGGAATAGAACGCCACCAGCTAAGCACCCCACACCTAGAACCACCCATGTATATATAACTGCACATACTCTGGACACTCTTGTCCCATACTATTTTTATCTATATATATCATTCATGTACATACCTGATCTTTACCTATCACAGAACGGAGAACCCGCTCGCCCATGTATGCACCTATGCCTGTAATCCATATACACTGTACTTTGTAACCATGTATGTAACTAAGCTGTAAGATTTCTTTACTACTGCGCCCTGATACACTAGGGTCTGGCGCGCATTACAAAAAATAAACAAACAAACAAGGCAGTGCTTCAGGGGGGAAGGGAAGACTCCAGTGGCAAAGGAGTGGTTGCAGAAGTCAGCCAGAGCAGGAGCCAGGGTGTCAATGAGGTCCTTGGTGGTTTTGGAGGAACAGTGGTGAACCCTTGACAAGACTTTCATAGATCGGACTTGTCTAGAAACCTCGTCTGGGGATAACAGGGGAAGGTAGAGAAGGAGGGAGGAGAGGTGGCCCAAGAAGGGCCAGAGGAAGAGCAGGGAGTAGAGGGAGGAGGGGGAGAGCAAGAAAGAGAGGACAGGTTGTCCAGAGTTGTAGCCATGAAATGAGATGCCAGGGCTGTGCAGAAGGCCTGGTAGGGGATTGTAGAGGTAGAGACTGCAGCAGGATTGGCCAGCTTCTTGCAAATTTTAAAGAGTTCGGCCGAGTTTTTAAATGCAGCAGAGACACAGGCTTGGATATGGGCTCTCTTCTTCGTGCGGGCAGAGAGCCGGTATTACCTTTGGAGCAGGCGACAGGCCAGTTTGTCAGAGGATGTGCCAGAAGCACACTGTTTCCTCTCAGCATGCATTTAAGGAGTCATACCAGGAGTTGCACTTGACTTTGGGCTTCAAGCGGATCATCATGACAGGGGCAAGACCATCCTTTATTTCCAAAGGAGAGAAAGTTGGTAACAAGCAGTTTGTGTCTTCCTTGCTATGTGATGTTTGAGGGTGAGATGTCTGTCGATGTTGTATCCAAGGGACTTGGTACAGGTGGCCAGGTGGTTTATGAAGCCTGCAAGGTTCATAGCGGAGAACCAGGTTTGGATGTCAGGCTTTTCGGTGTTGTTGGTCAGCAGTTGGAATTCAGTCTTGGAGGGGCTGAGCATCAGGTAAGCACTGGACATCCAGGATTGTATCAATATGAGGCAGGCCTTGAGCCTGTGTAAGTCTTCGGTGGAGTATATCTTGAGGTAGATCGGTGTGTCATCTGTGTATTGGTGGATGAGGATGTTGTGTGGAGTGGGGAGGGTTCTGAGCAGTTTCATGCAAAGTTTTAACATCATAGGGGACCGGATGTATCTTTGCGGGACTCTACAGATGATAGGTAGAGTTGGTTATTGGGAGAATCCATTTGTACAAACTGTTGGTGATGACCAAGGTAGGATGTGAAGCAGCCAAGGACGATCCTGCTGGTCCCCATGTGGCCATGCAGATTGTCAGTGAGTGTTTGGTGGTCAACTGTGTGAAATGCTGCTGAGAGGTCAAGGAGAACTAGGAGGCAAGGGTGGTCATCATCATGGATTTAAAGAGCATTGTCGATGACATTGATGGTACCTGTTTATGTGCTGCATCTGGGTATGAAGCCAAATTGGTAGGGCTGAAGGAGTTTATGGTCTTCAATGTGTTGGAGGAGTTGCGTGACTACTTCTTTCTCAAGGATCTTACCTAGGAAGGGAAGATGGGTGATGGGGTGGCAGTTGCTGAGATTGTCAGGGTTCAGTGTTGGTTTCTTAAGAAGTGGGAGGGATTGTATGGTCTTGAGGGTCATGGGGAAGGTGCCTTGAGTAGGGGAGCTGTTGATGATTGACAGGTAAGGGAGAAGTGCTTTGATCAGAAGGGTCTTGAGCATGAGGCAGGGAGGATGTTGTCCGCATACAATGTGGCCTTGAGGGATGCTACGGTGGCAGTGTGTCTTCTATAGTTAGTGTCTTGAAAGTAGTCCAGATAGTTGTGTTGTTGCTTCGTGTAGTGTGCTTTCAGTTGTGGAGTTGGTGTCTATGTGTTGGCGGATCGTGATGAACTTGCTGACGAAGAAAGAGTTCATGGCGGTAAGCCAGACAGAGGGTTGATGCAGTGCTCAAAGGCCTTGAAGAGGGCTCTGCTTTCATTGTTAGGGTTGGCTATGGTGTTTTGGTATTAATTGGCCTTGGCAGTGTTGATCATTCATCTGCATGTAGCATGAAGTTCCTTGAGCAGGACGAGGTTGGATGGGCTGCAGGATTCTCGCCAATTCCAGTGATCGAAGTGAGCAGGAACGGTTGGGAGCGGTGTTCCACTACTTTTTTTTTTTTTTTTCTGTTTACAATTCCTCTACTTTTTACGATCATATTCACCATTCTATATAGAGGATTTGTCCATTCATGTCCCTGTGCCAGTGTAAAGTTGTAGTAGGAGCCTTAAATACTCATCACTTAAACTATTTATTTATTGAGTATTTATAAAGCGCGTTTACAGCGAATGATGTTTCAAGGTGCCACAAAACAAAAAAAGGGAGGGGGGACAGGGAAGAAAAGAACAATAACGGTCCTAATAGGCCTTGTGTTCTTCAGATTGTGCAAGTCCAGTAACAAGAAGGGCAAAGAGGAGGTGAGTGGGGGACAGAGTGAGTGCCAGTCAGGGCGAAAGGGATAATGCAAGTGCTAATGTGAGGCAAGGTGGGCAAGTGCCAGGGTATGCAGGGGGTGAGGACCACATACTATGTATGAGGACGGGGGTGTACCAGACTCGGTAGGGATGCACACACCGCCACGCTAGTCAGGGGAAGGGGGCCTGGAAGGGCAAGTGCAGGTTGTGGGGGGGGGGGTGCTGGGGTAGAGGAGGTCCTGGTGCCCAGTAGGACTCAGAAGGGACCAGGTAGGCAGTCAAAGTGGCAGAGGGGGGCTTTAGCAGGGGAGGGAGAGATGGAAGGAAGAAGAGAAGAGGAGGGTCTTGAGGAGCTTCTAGAATTTAAGGGGATCCGGCTCAAGTCTGAGAGGGCCAGGGAAGCCATTAAAGAGGGAGGATCCTGCCAAAGAGGGAGATCTACCCCTCACACTCTGCTTGGAAAAACATCTGATCTGCAGAGAGTTGGAGCTAGAGGACTGAAGGGCTCTAGCAGGGTGGTATTTAGGAAGAGATAGTTGAATGTAGCAGGGTCCGATGTCCCATAAAGCCTTGGGGACGATGCAGAGGGTCTTGAACTTGTTCATCGCAGCCACCGGGTCCAGTGGAGAGATTTGAAGGCTGCAGAGATGCAGTTACTGGGCTTGAGGCCAAGGATAAGTCTTCCAGTCCTATTCTGGATTAGTTGAAGGGGGCAAAGGGAGGATAAAGGGGTTCCAGGTCTTAAAATCCCAGCAAAAATGGCTGTGATTATGAAATATCATGGCAAAAATGTCGTAGTTTTTTGTGCCACAATCATGTAAAGGATGCGGGGGACACCCTCGCAAACCCTGGAACCATTATACCATTTAAGGGGAGCGGGGGACACCCCCGCAGCCCCCGCTCCTCTTAAATCGTATAATGGGGTACACCTTTACCAGGTCAAACCACAGCATTTTCGCCGGGATTTTATTTTTACCGGTGACATTTTTGCAGCGATTTTATTACCTGATACCGATAAAGGCAGATTGAGGGAGAGGCTGTTGCAGTAGTCCAGCCTAGAGAGGACCAGAGCTCTGGAGACATTGAGCTTCTGGGGGAAGGTAAGGAAAGGGAGACTGCCCCTGGGGAGGTGAAGCTGAAAGTGGGCCTTTTTGGCAAGGTCCGCGATGTGAGGAGAGAACGAGAGAGAAGGGAGTCATTGATGATGTCCAGGTTTTTAGCCACACAAGAGGGAAAGGGGGAGGGGACCCACGGAGGGCAGCCAGAAAGTAGGAAGGAAGAAGGCAGCATGGGTCCCAATTAGAAGGATCTCAGTCTTACTGGCACGAAGGCAGAGGTCATTAGCAACACACCATGCCTGAATAGAGATCAGACAGTCAGGTGAGGCAGTCAGGAATGAGATAGCAAGAAGAAGAGGCAGTGGAGGGAAGCCTGAAGGAGAGCTGCGTGTCATCCGCATAACACTGGAAGTGAGGAGAGAAGGTAGAGATGAAGTGGGCCAGAGGGGCAAGGTAGGTGTTGAAAAGCCAGTGTGAGAGGATAGAGCCCTGAGGGCCGCTGCATGTAGAAAGTGAGGTGGAGGGGAGGAAAGGGCCCAGTTGTACCTGGGAAGGTCTGTCAGATAGGAAGGAGGTCAACCAGTCCAGTGCCAGGTCTGTGATGCCAAGGGTATCACAAAGACGATTTATGAGGATGGCATGATTGACCGTATCAAAGGCAGCGGAAAGATCAAGAAGGATGAGAACGGAAGGAGAGTTGGAATCGAGGTTTGGTAGCAAGTCTTCATGGATGTTCAGGAGAGCAGTTTCTGTGCCTCTGGCTGCTCTGAAGCCAAACAGGTGGTTGTGAAGATAGCCAACATATTCAGTGTGGTGGATCAGTTGGGAGATGACCAACTTCTCCAGGAGTTTGCCCAGGAAGGGGGTAATGGAGATAGAGCAGTAGTTAGATGGCCAGGAAGGGTCAGCAGAATGCATTTTAAGGAGAGGGTGCAGAAGGGAGTTCTTGAGGGGTAATGGGAAGGAGTGAGTGGCAATGGAGTGATTGCAGAAATCAGCCAAGGCAGGAGCGAGGGAGGCGATTCTGTCCTTGATAGTTCTGGAGGAGCAGCGGAGCACCTGTTTGGAGGAGACTTTCATAGAGAGGACTAGCTTAGAGACCTCATTCGGTGCTATGGCTGAAAAGGAGGAGAGTAGGAGGGAAGGGGAACAGGAGCCAAGGGAGGTCTGAGAGTGGCCAACGGAGAAGGGAAGGGAGTAGAGGAGGGTGAGGACAGGATGTCCAGAGTTTTGGTTGTGAACTGGGAGGCCAGTGATGTGAAGAGGGCCTGGGATGGAAGAGGAGAAGTGGAGACTGCAGTAGGAATGGCGAGTTGCTTGCAGATTTTGAACAATTCAGCCGTGTTGTTGGGGACCCCAGAGATGCAGGCTTGGGTATGGGCACGCTTCTTCGAATGGGTAGAGAGTCGGTATTGCCTTTGGAGCAGGCAACAGGCCAGTCTATCAGTGGATGTGCTTGAAGCCAGCTACTTCTGTTCAGCAACTCTGCACTTGCGTTTCAGAGAGGCTAGGTCTCATGACAGGGATAAAGATGTTAAGGGTGTTGGAGGTGGAGAGGTGAAGGTCAGCAAGGGCTCTATCAGTGTGAGAGTCAATGGCTGGAGCGGGAGGGGGAATGAAAGTAGCGGCAACTGACACTGGCTTCATCAGTCAAATGACGGAGAAGGAGACTGGCAGTGCGGCAGAGGCTTCGCCAGGGAACCAAAGAGCTGCAGGTGAGGAGAGGAGGGTATGCTCAGACCAGGAGAGAGGTGTAGCGAGAGGGTTGGAGATAGGGATGTTGGCTGCAACACCTTTTCAAATGTTACACTATGCTTCCGCCTACCCTCTCCCCTGCCGAGACCACCGTTCCACTACTTTTTTTGGTGCACTTCTACCACTGGCTTCTTGTTTAGGCTTGAGGGTGTGCCACTTCGCTGGGGCATGGCGATTGGTGTTGTTTGTTAGGGTGGTGTTGATTGTAGTTTGTGCACACTCTTGCAATTGGGCCAAATTTGACATTATCGAGTCCATAATGTGTCTCTCAAATGCCCTTCTGCATAGTATCCTTGCCAGCCACCAATAATTACCTTATTGTAGCTATGGCCTTGTTTTACTGGCTTCAATCCTCCTACTTGTTCTTTGAGCTCTCGACTGTGGCAGGGGAGTGTCCGACTTCATCGTGCCACTCTTCCTGGGTGTGCATGTGTTCCCGCAGGCCCTCCCTCTGTTGTACTCTGACTGTGCTGGCCTTCTGCCAAACACTGAGATGGACAATTTGCATGCGTATGCAGCGTAATCAAATCCCCTTCAGGTGAGCCTCTGCTCGTAAGACGAGAGGCCCTTCGACCGTTCAAGGACAATCCTCTCTGCAGAATGTGAATGGTGAAAATGTATTTAAACAAAGTGCACACCTGCCTACTGGGAATCAGGGTCATACACATGGCTGATATCCAATAGTGCGACCCACCATCTTATTCCAACTCCCCCCAAAAAGACCTAAATTATGACAACACTTGATCGCATTCCACTAGTATCCACTCTCCACCTGCGACAGAGCAGACAGGACCCACCACCCTTTACAAATCCTTTGTGCCTCGCAGTACCCTGGCTCTCTCTGCTGTATTTACACCAACCATAATCATTTGGGGTTTTGTATAACGCTTCACATTCAAAGTATTTGGACAAATATAAATTAGAAGGCTTGATAGTCAGACAATACCAATGAGTTGGCCATGTATTCGGACAAATACCAACAAATTGGTCAAGTATTCATCCAAGTGCAAATTAGTTGACCAAGAACTAGGCCAAGGCCAAGTTGACTTTTCGTAAATGAACTTCCAACTTTGATCAACCCCTTTTATGAAAGCAATAAAAAGCACTCTAGAAACGCCTTGTTTTTGCGGTACCTGCAATCCTCTTATTTCATATAATGCCACATATGTAGAGAATAGCAAGTAATCATCAAATAGTTTATGTTCAATTTGTAAAATGGCAGATTCTGCTATAACATTAGGTCTTCATTGTTTCAGTACTTGGCAAATTCCAGCTTTAAATGTTCTGCTTCAGCACGGTAACGATTGGTGTATTTGGCTAACGACGAACATGCCAGTGTAGGCTGACCCTGATTGAATTCCAATTAGAAGCACAGCTGTGTGGCCCCATCTCGTAAAGCAGCAACATTATCCCAGGTAATATGTGCTACACAAAATAATAAGCAGGACAGGCATTCAGATCTTTTAGGTTTTTCTTCTTGAGCTCTTCTAGAAACTCAGACTGACGTGACTTAATAGATGGAGTAGCGCCCGGTGAGCACCAAAGAGTAAACCAAGTATTTGCTAAATACCCAATATTATTATGATCCAAACTCCAACTGAATTCTACAAAGTCTCTACTGACATGTTTCTTGCTGCAATCACTTCCTCAGGGCTAAGATTAAACTTAAGCTAAATGTTGTGGATGGCTCATTGAAGCCTGGGACTCTGCAGAAACATACATTGACTGACTGCAGTTATACACAAGAGCATCATGTTAGATAATACAATGAGTTGGTTAGAACTGAGGCATTAT